>NC_068427.1:15576238-15698738 GCF_023373465.1 Oncorhynchus keta | reverse complement strand
CTGGTAATGAATGGTGTGGCTGTTGAACAAGTGGAGGAGACTCAATTATTTGGCGTTACCTTAGATTGTAAACTGTCATGGTCAAAACATTTAGATTCAATGGTTGTAAAGATGGGGAGAGGTCTGTCTGTAATAAAGAGATGCTCTGCTTTTTTGACACCACACCCCAAAAAGCAAGTCCTACCGGCTCTAGTTTAGTCTAATCTTGATTATTGTCCAGTCCTGTGGTCCAGTGCTGCAAGGAAAGAGCTAGTTAAGCTGCAGCTGGCCCAGAACAGAGCGGCACATTTTGCTCTTCATTGTGATCTGAGGGTTGATATAAATACTATGCATGTCAGTCTCTCTTGGCTACTTATTCTTTTCATAAGAAACATTCATGTGTTGAAAATCCCAAATGGTTTGCATAGTCAACTTACACACAGCTCTGACACACACACACTTATCCCACCAGACATGCCACCAGGGGTCTTTTCACAGTCCCCAAATCCAGAACAAATTCTAGAAAGCGTACAGCCCTTATTGCATGGAACTTCCTTCCATCTTATATTGCTCAAATAAACAGCAAACACCTTACGGCACAACGCCTCTCCCCCATGTGACCTAGATAGTATGTGTGTAGGCATTGATACGTAGGCTACGTGTGCCTTTTAAAAAAATGATGTAGTTCTGTCCTTGAGCTGTTCTTGTCTATTAATGTTCTGTATTATGTCATGTTTCATGTTTTGCGTGGACCTCAGCAAGAGCTGCTGCTGCTTTTGCAACAGCTAACGGGGATCCTAATAAAATACCCCAAAATACCCTAAACATTATACCCCAAACGTCCCTTTTCCTCAAAGTTGAAAATGGAACTTGCACACAGGACACTTCTCCCACACACCCGATCCGGGCGTACAGTCGTAGTTCCGACACACACGCGTGTGTGTCAGGGAGAAATCCTTGTGTTTGTTGGAGGAAGACTAGTCTTGTGTTGAATAATGGACGTGTGTCTGTCATCTGGGTTCTGGGACGTGTTTGGATGACTTGTATGACAGATTTAGCCTTTTCAATAACGTTTTTGTTGCGTCCTTGACATGACTGTCCGTTGTGTCAAGGTGAGATTTTATCTCCTGTAGGGTCATGGACTGCATTTGGTGGTCATTGGCAAATACAAAAAACAGACAGGCAAAATAAACTGAAAGAAAGGCCATGGTAGCTATATGCATTTTGAAATCACAGGAGAATACTCAACCTACACCATAAATAATGTTAGAACAGGGAAGTCTTTACAACCTCTTTGATCTACTGTATCTTGCCATGTGGACAAATGTCTAAGTCCTTGAAATGTCCTTGTCAATTAATTCAGTTTTTCAATCAGTCAGTTAGTGTCAGTTCTGTCATTGACCCTGTCAGTTGTCAAGTATGTCCGTCTGTTTGTGAGTCAGTCAGTCTCAGTTCCCACACTGGTTGAATGAATGTTGTTTCCATGTCATTTAAATGAAATTACATTGAACCAACGTAGAATAGATGTTGAATTGACGTCCGTGCCCAGCGGGTCAGTCTATGTGTGGTCAGTCCATCAGTTCAATCAGCCAGGTCAGTCAGTCACACAGTCAGTCTGTTTGTGAGTCAGTCAGTCAGCCAGCCAGCCAGTCCATCAGTCAGTCACACAGTCAGTCAGTCGGCCAGTCCATCAGACAGTCAGTTGTGTGCCGGGTGTTGGCTTAGCAGATCCCAACCATCTTTGACACATACATGTGCCTTTCATTTGTGCTGTATATAAAACCCAGCCTCCATATTTATGAGTGTGTGTTTGAGGCGAGGCTACGAGGCGAGAGTGACAGCCTCTCAACACACTCCACACCTGGCTGTGCTTTAAATAATCAAAAACCATGTAGCCACTCCATCTCCCTCCTCGCTCACTCTCTTTTTTCTCATTTTCTCCTCCTTTTTTTTTGTCTCAGTCATTGTTTTCCGCTGTGGCCTGGGTTTCTTTCTACTGACGTGTAACCTTTTATGCAAATCTGGCTCTTCTTCTTCTCTTTATCGTGGTTTGTCTGCGTGCATGATGGTGTTCTTTTCTTTGTCTCAAACCACCACGTTATTTCCTGCATTCTCCCTCCTTTTTGAATGGTCATTAACTGACCTCGCTGGTCATCTATGAACATTTGAACATCTTGAAAAACGATCTGACTTAATGGCCACATGTACTCTTAAATCTCCACCTGGTACAGCCAGAATAGGACTGGCCACCCCTTGGCGCCTGATTCCTCTCTAGGTTTCTTCCTAGGTTCCTGCCTTCTAGGGAGGTTTTCCGAGCCAATGTGCCTCTGCATCTGCCTTGCTTGCTCTTTGGGGTTTTAGGCAAGGTATATCTAACGCACTTTGTGACAACTGGTTTATAAAATACATTTGATAGATTGTTTGATCTCCATCTCCCTTGACTTTCCTATTAATGACTTGTCTCTCGGTCTGTTATCAATACTGCAAATGACATCAACATTTTTTACCCAGTGGTCTGCAGGACCAATGTTAACCCCCCTCCGATCCACACTTCTTCACTTCCCTCTACTCCCCCCTCTCTCCACCTCTCCCTCTACCTCTCCCTCCATCCCGTGGCGTCCACATAGGTCTTGGCTCAGCACGCTGTCAATCAGAGAGTGACCTTCCCAGACCGCTGCCGGTGGCATATCAATGCATTATGGGTACATTAGGATGAATGCCTGTTGTTGGGGTGGCGTGTTGATTACAGCGTCCACACACACGCTGATATTAATGGGTTCACAGTGCTCGCCTCCTCACCGCTCCCTCAATCGATAGATTGCTCGCCGACTGTTAATTCGATCAATGGTAGATTTTTTCCTCTCTGGGTTTTTCATTTCACTCTAATAAAAAACATTGTGGACACCTCCCACTGTCTGGTGGTTTCCACAGTTTCCACGGTTTCCACAGTAGCCAGCGCTTTAGACGGTGTGTTTAGTTTCCATTTGAATTCCTAGACAAAACAATGTGTGTGTTTGATAGACTAATACAGAAATGGTTTTCACTGTCTTACAAATAAACAAAAAGACTTCAAACAAGTCTCTGGTCGATGAGAAATGTACTATACTGTCGAGCATCTCTGTTTATGTAATGTAAAGACTTCAAAGGTACATTATCATCTCTGTTTATGTAATGGAAAGACTTCAAAGGTGCATTATCATCTCTGTTTATTTAATGTAAAGACTTCAAAGGTACATTATCATCTCTGTTTATCTAATGTAAAGACTTCAAAGGTACATTATCATCTCTGTTTATGTAATGTAAAGACTACAAAGGTACATTATCATCTCTGTTTATGTAATGTAAAGTCTTCAAAGGTACATTATCATCTCTCTTGATGTAATGTAAAGACTTCAAAGGTACATTATCATCTCTGTTTATGTAATGTAAAGACTACAAAGGTATATTATCATCTCTGTTTATGTAATGTAAAGACTACAAAGGTACATTATCATCTCAGTTTATTTAATGTAAAGACTTCAAAGGTACATTATCATCTCTGTTTATGTAATGTAAAGACTACAAAGGTACATTATCATCTCTGTTTATGTAATGTAAAGACTACAAAGGTACATTATCATCTCTGTTTATGTAATGTAAAGACTACAAAGGTACATTATCATCTCCGTTTATTTAATGTAAAGACTTCAAAGGTACATTATCATCTCTGTTTATGTAATGTAAAGACTACAAAGGTACATTATCATCTCTGTTTATGTAATGTAAAGTCTTCAAAGGTACATTATCATCTCTCTTGATGTAATGTAAAGACTTCAAAGGTACATTATCATCTCTGTTTATGTAATGGAAATACTTCAAAGGTGCATTATCATCTCTGTTTATTTAATGTAAAGACTTCAAAGGTACATTATCATCTCTGTTTATGTAATGTAAAGACTACACAGGTACATTATCATCTCTGTTTATGTAATGTAAAGTCTTCAAAGGTACATTATCATCTCTCTTGATGTAATGTAAAGACTTCAAAGGTACATTATCATCTCTGTTTATCTAATGTAAAGACTACAAAGGTACATTATCATCTCTGTTTTTCCAGCGGTGTGAATGCTGTTATATCACATTAATATTTCTATTGATTGGGACTGTAGTATTACTGTACTCACCTCCTCTAACCCTGCAGCGAAGGTCAGCCACAGACTGTAGTGAGGCTAAATAATCAATTGCCAGTGTGTGTGTAATTGCCAGCAGCATACCACCCTGCATACCACTGCTGGCTTGCTTCTGAAGCGTAAGCAGGGTTGGTCCTGGTCAGTTCCTGGATGGGAGACCAGATGCTGCTGGAAGTGGTGTTGGAGGGCCAGTAGGAGGCACTCTTTGTAAGAGTAGGGGTGTTAACCCCAGTGTCCTGGCTAACTCCAGTGTCCTGGCTCACCTAATAATCCCCAGTTTACAATTGGCTCATTCATCCTGTAACTATTCCCCAGGTCGTTGCTGCAAATGAGAATGTGTTCTCAGTCAACTTACCTGGTAAAATAATGGATAAATAAAACAATTCAATCAGGTTTTCCATTTAATCCACTCACACTGATGCTACCCTATACATGTAATTTACATGGCAGGGATATTGTGTCAGAAGTGAGCTGCTGTAGTGTACTGTACTGTTTCTGATTTGTAAAAAAAAAATATTGTTTCAAATGTATTATTATTAAAATGGCAATGGTTGAAGCTCAATGTTAAATTCAATATGACACCAATGTCAATGAAAAGTCGCAAATCATCTTGATTTGACATACAGAACAGACTCCTTCCCTCTCGTCATGAGCCGTTCGTCAATTACGGAGAACCACATACCAGATTTTTAACAGGGTAGTTAGCAATTGAGTTTCAGAGTATTTCTTTTGACCACCTAGCTCAAATTTCAGACATCGGATTAAAACGAGACTATAGCGTCCATAAAGTGACCATTGGACTTAAAAATATGTAGGTGGAACAGTTTTTTATTAAATGTACAATCGATCTCTCTCATGTTCCTTATTTCTGTCTATTAACGATGTGCTACCTTTTTGTAGCATTTCTGACAATGCTAACATATTTCTCAGCCAAAGCTCAGACTTTCTAATACCGGCAACAACACAGCTGCTGCTGCACCAGGCTGCCAGTCATAAGACGTTGATGAGGACCTAGGCTACTGTAGATAGCTATCTATATGGTGGTATTCAAGCTGAGGTTAATCAATAAATGCAAACATACATTTTGATTAGCTAGGAAGCTAGCAAATTTGACCTAGCTAACATTAACCTGATAGTTCAGTAGCTAATCTCTGTAGCTAGCTAATACCAGTCATAGTTCCAAAGAATGGCCCTAATATAGTGTATAAGAGGTCATACAATAAGTTTTGTAGTGATTCTTATGTTGATGATGTAAAGAATATTTGCTGGTCTGTTGTGTGTAATGAGGAACAACCAGACCCTGCATTTGACACATTTGTGAAATTGCTGATTCCAGTTACTAATAAGCATTCACCCATTAAGAAAATGACTGTAAAAACTGTTAAAGCCCCTTGGATTGATGAGGAATTTAACAAATTGTATGGTTGAGAGGGATGAGGCAAAAAGTCTGGCAGCACAATCGATTGGAAAACATACTGCAATATAAGAAATCATGTGACGAAACTAAATAAAAATAAAAATAAGCTATACTATGAAACAAAAATAAATTATATAAAGAATGATAGTAAAAAGCTTTGGAGCACCTTAAATTACATTTTGGGCAAAAAGGCAAACTCATAATTTATTGAATCAGATGGCTCATTCATCACAAAACCGATATTGCCAACTACTTGAATTACTTTTTCATTGACAAGATAACTTAGGCATGACATGCCAGCAACAAATGATGACACTACATATCCAAGTATATCTGACCAAACTATGAATGACAAGTATTGTACTTTTGAATTCAGTTAAAGTAGTGAGGAAGAGGTGAAAACATTATTGTTGTCTATCAACAATGACAAGCCACGAGGTCTGAGAATCTGGATGGAAAGTTACTGAGGATAATGGTGGACGATATTGCCACTCCTATTTTCCATATCTTCAATTTAAGCCTACTAGAACGTGTGCGCCCTCTGGCATGGAGAGGAGAAAAATCATTCCACTACCAAAGAATAGTAAAGCCCCTTTACTGGCTCAAAGAGCTGATGAATCATCCTGTTACCAACCCTTAGGAAACTTTTGGAGGAAATTGTGTTTGACCAGATACAATGCTATTTTACAGTAAATAAATTGACAACAGACTTTCAGCACGCTTATAGGGAAGGACACTCAACAAGCACTTTCACAAATTACTGTTGATTGGCTGAGAGAAAATGATGATGAAAAGATTGTTGGTGGCTGTTTTGTTAAACTTCAGTGCAGCTTTTGACATTATCGATCATATTTTGCTGCTGGAAAAATGTATGTGTTATGGCTTTACACCCCCTGCTATGTTGTGGATAAAGAGTTACTTGTCTAACAGAAAACAGAGGGTGCTCTTTAATGGAAGCCTCTCAAATATAATCCAGTTAGAATTAGGAATTCCCCAAAGTAGCTGTTTAAGTTCCTTACTTTTTTCAATCTTTACTAATGACATGCCACTGGCCTTGAGTAAAGCCAGTGTGTCTATGTATGCGGTTGACTCAACACTATATACGTCAGCTACTACAGCAACTGAAATGACTGCAACACTTAACAGAGCTGCAGTTAGTTTCTCAATGGGTGGCAAGGAATGAGTTAGTCCTAAAATATTTCCAAAACTAAAAGCATTGTATTTGGGACAAAAAATTCACTAAACCCCAAACCTCAACCACGTCTTGCAATGAATAAGGTGGAAATTGAGCAAGTCGAGGTGACTAAACTGCTTGGAGTAACCCTGGATTGTAAATTGTCATGGTCAAAACATATTGATACAACATTAGCTAAGATGGGGAGAAGTCTGTCCATAATAAAGCACAACTCTGCCTTCTTAACAACACTATCAGCAAGGCAGGTCCGACAGGCCCTAGTTTTGTCGCACCTACGACTACTGTTAAGTCTAGTGGTCAGGTGACACAAAGACTTAGGAAAATTGCAGTTGGCTCAGAACAGGGCAGCACACCTGACCCTTACATGTACACAGAGAGCTGACATGAATGATATTGTTGCATGTGGCAGTACTGATAAGGGGAGAAAGCGTTGAAGGCTCATATCACTTTGCTCCCTGCTTAGCAACAATGATGCAGTGTTTAGAGATAAGGAGGAGACCCCACCCAAAGTGGGGTATGAATACCACCACGGGGGAAGCCATGTCTGTGTCTGAATTACAGCTGTATCGACCCTTTGGGAAGAATTCAACTTGGTTAAGCTTCTCTAGTGTCCGTGAGTTATTTACTCAACATTAAAAGCTAATAATATGGATGTGAATCTCTCATGGCTCCAAGCGGAAGTGTTACAAGCTGAATGTATTGAGCTGTCTGTTTAAACTACTGGCGCACAGCTCGGACACACATATATACCCCACAAGACATGCCACCAGAGGTCTCTTCACAATCCCCAAGTCCAGAACAGACTTTGGGAGGCTCACAGTACTGCATAGAGCCATGACTACCTGGAACTCTATTCCACATCAGGTAACTGATGCAAGCAGTAGAATCAGATAAAAAACAGATAAAAATACACCGTATGTAACAGTGGGGACTGTGAAGAGACACACAAGGTACAGACACACACATATGCATACATTGTAATATTGTTGTATGGGGGGTATTATACATTTTCTATTGTGCATTTTGTATTGTAGATATGTAGTGGTGTAATAATGGTATATGGTGTAATGTTTTATCTTTTGTTTTATATGTAATGTAAGTGCTTTAATGTGTTTGGACCCCAGGAAGAGTAGCTGCCGCCTTGGCATCATCTAATGGGGATCCCTAATAAATACAAATACAAATATAACAGTTCGCTAACGAACAGGCAAATAAAGGTAGATAGCTATATTTGGTTATGGAAGGTTGACCTCAACACAGAAGCTAGCTAACAATAGCGAGCTCAGGTCCACATGCCATTCCTACATTTTTCCACAAAACATAGCAATAGACTTCTCCCCATCTTCGCTAGCTACATAAGTTCAAAACCAACACCAAACTTTCATGAAATGGTTACGCTGCTACCTTACAATGCATGCAATGGGATTTTGCAACACCAGCTAGCTAGCTACTCCAGCTACTCCATAACCCAAGCTATGGTAAAAGCTATCCACATTTCACTGTCAGATAGGACACACCAGTCTCAATGTCAACTTTGAAGAGGCAACTCCGGGATGTTGGCCTTCTAGGCACAGTTCCTCTGTCCAGTGTCTGTGTTATTTTGCCCATGTTAATCTTTTCTTTTTATTGGCCAAACTGAGATATGTCTTTATCCTTGCATCTCTACCTAGAAGGCCAGCATCCCGGAGTGGCCTCTTCACTTTTGACATTGGGACTGGTGTTTTGTGGGTACTATTTAATAAAGCTGCCAGTTGAGGACTTGTGAGGTGTCTGTTTCTCAAACTAGACACTCTAATGTACTTGTCCTCTTGCTCAGTTGTGCACTGGGGACTCACACTCCTCTTTCTATTCTGGTTAGTTTGTGCTGTTCTGTGAAGGGAGTAGTACACAGCACATTGGAACACAGGAGTGATGCTTGCTGATAATTGGCCACTCGTATGCAGATATTCCATTAAAAATCTGCCATTTCCAGCTACAAAAGTAATTTACAAAATGAACAATGTGTACACTGCATTTCTGATCAATTTGATGTTATTTTGATGGACAAAAATGTGCTTTTCTTTCAAAGACAAGGAAATGTCTAAGTGACCCCAAACTTTTGAACGGTGGTGTAAACATGTTATATTAGGTCAGCGTCATTAGGTAGTTGTGGCCCTGACCCCTGACCCTGTGCACTTCAGCGAAGGTATTAAAAATGTGTTTGTTGCGGGCACTTACTGAAGGTGTCAACACCTGTATAGGGTTTGAGGCTAGGAGAGGATGCGGGGCAACGGGCATCACAGCCCTGACACAAGACTAACCCCAAACACTGGTGTCCCAACTGAGTATATGACTAGTTTCGAACAAAACTGTGTTAGCCCGCTGAGATAAAACATTAGCTTGGGGAGCTAACGGAAGGAAGCCTTCAGGTCTCAGTTACACCCACAGCAGTGCACTCTTATCACCTCCTGACCTCTTACTAATCTCATCACCAATGCTAATTCATATCATAGACAATTAAGTGAACAACTCTACTGCGCCACCACCTGAAAAAGAAACTACCATCATCTGAATATTGATGTAAAAAAAGATAAACAAAATTCCAAGAGGTAAGAAATTGTAAGTCTTGCAATTATCCTCGTCACTGGCGAGTTTAGATTACTTGATATTCCACTCGATATCATTCGTAATTAAACCAAGCACATCTCCTCCAGTTAATTTGGTGTTTTTGCCAGACTTGAACACTGAAGACTCTGACCCTGCTGGTCTGGTTGCCTGTGTGTATTTCTGTATATCTGTATTCAGTGAACATCCTGAGGTGATTGTGTCTGTGCGAACTAACCTATGCTGAGAGAGAAAGGGAGATGATTATGCAGTGTGTGTGTGTGTGTGTGTGTGTGTGTGTGTGTGCACTTGTGCATGCACACACACATATGTGTGTGTTTGGGGAGGGATATTGAGGGGGTTGTCAGCCTGTGTCTGGCTAGGTCTGGGTAGCCTGCGGCGAGGTGTATAGTGGGTGGTGGTGGGTACGGGACCGGCTGAGGGATCTCCTTGCCCTGGCCATGTCCGTAGAGAAGGCCTCTGTCTAGCTGGCGCCGTACCCCCCAAACCTGGGCCTCTGGGGATATATGGAGATATACAGGCAGAGTGGGCAGGAGGGTAGAGAGGGAGGCGAAGGAGGGGGGTAAACACACAAAAAAAGAAACACAGTCTAAGAAACAAAGGTAGGAAGAGTCAGTAACCATGGAAACCCACCACCAAAGCTCTGACCAAAGCTAAAGTAGCCTTTTTTTCTCCTTTCTCTCCACTGTTTACTTCTCACACCAGAACTCACCATTCACCAGTTCTTCCCTCTCTTCCATCTCTTTCCCTTTTTCATCCTTTTCCCTTCATTTCCTCCCCCATTCTCAGTCATTATCATGTCTTTCCATTTGAACCTAGTCCACATTTCCTGCTCTCTTTCTCTCAGTGAATTATACTACATCCTGCCTGTCTATCAAAAACAGATCAATATACGACACATCCCCACCATGTGTCCATACACTGTCTATACACGGCTCTTTCTCCCTCCCTCCACCCACCATCCAACCACCAAGAGTCATGGCCAATCAGATTATTGAGGGGGAGTTATAGTAAGGGCCAGGCTAGTGTCTGGTGGCCAGGCAGAGAAACAGGCCCGGCAGCCGTCCACATTGAGCCAGGCAGAATAATGGAGCCCCTGGTGTGCCTGAGCTTCTGGGCCGGGACGACCGGGACGACCTGGGGACAGGGGCCTTAGTGACCGTCAACTGGGTCAGCCTGGCCCTCACTGCTGGAGTTCCTGCTGGAAAAGAGGACTTCATAATGACTGAGGCACCAGAGTTAATCCACGGGTGGGGGGGAGGACGACGACGACTATGTACTGTATGTGTGTGTGTGTTGTAGAACAAACAACTTGTAAAAGCTAAGGCTGAGATTCAATCTGAAAATGCACATTTACTATATTTAAAAGCTACATTGTCAACTGGAATGCTTGGGAATGATACCCGGCCTAAATCTTTGGTGTAATACTAAATCTTGTGAATGCTGTAGTTCGCCCAGTGAGTGAATGAATTGTCTTTGAATGAGACTGGTTGATTTTGGTGTTTCGGTTTCTGTATTCTTGCCTTAGGCTGTTTTGGTCACCGGTTGTGTGCTCTTGTTTTCTTTATACACTATGTACAGTATGAATGTATTCCCAGACTCCTCCACACGCTAATTCTAGTAACGTTAATCCTTTCATTGTTCACTTTGAGTGTGTGCTCATGTTCATTAATGAGTGTCTCTCCTAGTCTCTCAGATGCCATGGTATAATCACTGTTTCCTAAAACATGCGTACATGCACACACGCACACACGCAAGCACGTACGCACGCACGCACGCACACACGCACGCACGCACGCACGCACGCACGCACGCACGCACACACACACACACACACACACACACACACACACACACACACACACACACACACACACACACACACACACACACACACACACACACACACACAGACAAACACACAGCAGGCAGGCACACCCCCAGACAGACTGTCCTGTTATGTGTTATCACCATCTATCATCACTATGAAAACAAGAGGAGAGAAATGACTTTGCCTCCCAGCTACAGCAGCACTCAATCTCTTACCTACTGTCTCACACACTTACTTCAGATGTGTAGTACTAGGCCTTTGATGTATGTGTGTGTGTATATGTATATGTCTGTGATAATGTGTGTTTGTGTGTGTGTGTGTGTGTGTGTGTGTGTGTGTGTGTGTGTGTGTGTGTGTGTGTGTGTGTGTGTGTGTGTGTGTGTGTGTGTGTGTGTGTGTGTGTGTGTGTGTGTGTGTGCGTAAGAGGGAAATGTGTGTGTTCATTTTGCGTGTTTGCGTGAGGGCCCAGGTTAAAGGGTCTGTTCTATCGCAACATGTCCAGACAGGAAGGTAGCCCCTGAGAAAAGCGAAGAAAGACGAAGATGAGAGGAACAAGGAAAGAGGAGAGAAGAGATGGCAGTCATTTGCGGCTCCGTTGCTCTTATCTCTTGTGAGAGAGGAAACTAGCTCATCATATTCTCCCTTCACCTCCCTTCTCCCCCACTGAAATAAGAGCACCTCTGTTTGTTTAAAATCCAGCTCCCGTGTCAAACTTAGATTAATAAGGGGGCTTTTTAAAGAGGTAGACACACACACACAGCACACACACACGCACGTTCTAAAGAAAAAGTGGGCCACTGTTGGTGAGTGTAGAGCTCTCCTCTCTTCTCTCCAGAACCGTAGTGCTGATTGACATGGTCATTTCACTGCAGTATTTGTCCTCAGCTCATAATCATGGTCGGGGCCAGTGGTAAGATCTGCTGATCTGCCGCTGTGGGATGGAGCTACGCATGTTAATCCCGTTAGAATAGCAGCTAGGCTGATTAAGGATTCATAGGGTATTAGCTTTACCGTTACTGCTATACATAATCTCACTGTCTTATCAGGTTTGGCCAAGCTTACGCTAACTAGGTGAGCTAATCCCAGGTGTGTGTGTGTGTGTGTCTGTGTGTGTGTGTGTGTTTGTGTGCGTGCGTGCGGGCATGTATGTGCGTGCGTGCGTGTGTTTGTGCTTCAGTGCATTATTTCCAGAGTGTATGTACGAATGATGTGTATGTAGTGTGAATTAGAGGTCGACCGATTAATCGTCATGGCCGATTAATTATGGCAGATTTCAAGCTTTCATAACAATCGGTAATCTGCCTTTTTGGACGCCGATTCTGGCCGATTGCATTGCAATCCACAAGGAGACTGTGTGGCTGACTGACCACCTGCTACAAGAGTGCAGCATCAAAGGACCTTGTGGCTGCAAGGAGCCAAGAAGGTAAGTTGCTAGCTAGCATTACATTTATCTTATAAAAAACAATCAATCTTAACATAATCACTAGTTAACTACACATGGTTGATGATATTACTAGGTTAACTAGCTTGTCCTGCGTTGCATATAATCAAAGTGGTGCCTGTTAATTTATCAACAAATCACAGCCTACTTCAACTTCGCCAAACGGGCGATTAATTAACAAAAGCACATTCGCAAAGAAAAGAACAATCTTTGCACAATTGTACCTAACCATAAACATCAATGCCTTCCTTAAAATCAATACACAAAAATATGTTTTTTAAAACCTGCATATTTAGTTATAGGGAATGCATGTTAGCAGGCAATATTAACTAGAGAAATTGTGTCACTTCTCTCTTGCGTTCAGTGCAAGCAGACTAGAGTCAGGGTATATGCATCAGTTTGGGCCATCTGGCTCGTTGCGAACTGTGTGAAGACCATTTCTTCCTAACAAAGGCCGCAATTAATTTGGCAGAATTTGAGTGATGGTATGCAGCAGCAGACTCGTAAGCATTCATTCAAACAGCACTTTACAGCGTTTGCCAGCAGCTCTTAGCAATGCTTGAAGCACAGCGCTGTTTATGACTTCAAGCCTATGATCTCCCGAGATTAGGCTGGCATTACTAAAGTACCTATTAGAACATCCAATAGTCAAAGGTATATGAAATACAAATGGTATAGAGGGAAATAGTCCTATAATAACTACAACCTAAAACTTCTTACCTGGGAATATTAAAGACTCGTTAAAAGGAACCACCAGCTTTCATGTGTTCTCATGTTCTGAACAAGGAACTGAAACGTTACCTTTTTTACATGGCACATATTGCGCTTTTACTTTCTTCTCCAACACTAAGTTTTTGCATTATTTAAACCAAATTGAACATGTTTCATTATTTATTTGAGACTAAATATATATTATTTATGTACTATGTTAAGTTAAAATAAAAGTGTTCATTGTTCATTCAGTTCATTCAGTATTGTTGTAATTGTCATTATTACAAATATATATATATATATATATATTAAAATCAGCCGATTAATGAGTATGGGCTTTTTTTGGTCCTCCAATAATCGGTATCGGTATCGGCACTGAAAAATCATATTCGGTCGACCTCTAGTGTGAATTATGGGCAGATGGGAATGGGTTGTGTGTACACTCCATTACCCAATACACCTCTAGAGCTGAGGAAAATACCCATTCCTTTTCCGAGCCAGGCTCCCTAAACAACACAGGCAATGCAAGTGGCCTTGCACCGATGCTTTCCCAATACCCTAATCATGTGTTGTGTGGTTTATTGGCCCACAGGGGTAAACCAAGGAGTCAAAGGTTGATGTATCCATTCTGAATCTATTACAGGCTGAGGCCGCGGAGGACAGAATATCTGTCATTATTCAATGTACTGGGGCTATAAATTAGGAGATTACCAACAATGATTGTTGATGAGTCAGATTATATGAACGTTAATGTACAGTTTTTACTCATAAACCAGCGTATGTGTGAAAATGGTTTCCCAGAGTCACGGAAAAGCATACAACTAACTCTGCACAGGTGAGTTGAGTGGCATCATCAGTAAGTGTCGGTGAACCCCCCCCCACCCTTTCCCCCTTTCCCCCTGTCCCCCTGTCCGTCTGTCTCTGTCTCTGTCTCTGTCTCTGTCTCTGCTTCTCTCTCTCTCTCTCTCTCTCTCTCTCTCTCTCTCTCTCTCTCTCTCTCTCTCTCTCTCTCTCTCTCTCTCTCTCTCTCTCTCTCTCTCTCTCTCTCTCTCTCTTTATGATGTGTGGTCTCGCTCTCTACTACACTGAGCAATCCCCCCTGACAAAGAGAACAAATCTCCATTGTGACTGCGTGTCAGCCAGGCCACGGTCTATTGTACAACACAATGGCTCCTCTAAAGTAGGTGTGCATGTATTTCTTATACAGTAGGCTGCGTCCTTTATTGCAGGGTCACTCCAGTTGATGAGAAATGTTTTTAGGCCGGCTGAGCACAGGTGTATGGGAAGTCTGAGGAACAATGGTGATTGTGTGTGTGCCTTTCAAAGTGCCTGTGGCTCTGAACACTGGCAATCAAGTCTGTTCGCTATTCTTCAGCGCCGAGCATTCCTGTAACTTTAGAGTGTCTTAAAAGTAGGACATGGGAGACACACACGGTCACACACATGCATAAACACACATCATAACCGAGTAAGTGCTATGTGCACATTGCAGAGGAAAAGATATGGATCCAGCTACATGCAATCAGGTTTGTCAATGTGGCCATGATCACATGCAAATACACACATGCATGCACATTGCACACACTCCCATACAAATGAACTCGCTCACTCATACACATCCCACTTGCATAGTTGTTTGTGGAGTTGGCCAGAGGCTATGCATCAACACCTGAGTGGATGCCTGGATTTGCGACTGTGGAGTGTGTGAAAGTTATTAAAGTCATGGGAGGGTGTGGGAAACTGTCATTCTAATCGGAAGAGCCGGCTCAGGTTAACAATGAATGTGCTTGACTGTAACCTAACCTTTCGCTCCTTCCCTTCCCTCAAAATCTGTACACACACACACACACTTACCAGGATATATACATTGATATTGCAGATCTCCACATCATTAGCACATACGCTACATGACAAAAAGTATGTGGGCAGCTGCTCGTCAAACATCTCATTGCAAAAACATTGGCATTAATGTGGATTCTTTTCCCTCTTTTCCCTCTTTTCCCTCTTCCCAGAAGAGCCTCCGCTCTGGGAAGGCTTTCCACTAGATGTTGGAACATTGCTGCGGGGACTTGCTTCCATTCAGCCATAAGAGCATTAGTGAGGTCGAGCATTGATTTTGGGTGATTAGGCCTGGCTAGCAGTTGGCGTTCCAATTCATCTCAAAGGTGTTTTATGGAGTTGAGGTCAAGGCTCTGTGCAGGCCAGTAAAGTTCATCCACACCGATCTCGACAAACCATTTCTGTATGGACCTCGCTTCGTGGACGGTGGCATGATGAAACAGGAAAGGCCCTTCCCCAAACTGTTGCCACAAAATTGGATACACAGAATCGTCTAGAATGTCATTGTATGCTGTAGCATTAAGATTTCCCTTCACTGGGACTAAGGGGCCTATCCCGAACCATGATAAACAGCCACAGACCATTATTCCTCCACCACCAAACTTTACAGTTGGCAGTACGCATTCGGGCAGGTAGCGTTCTCCTGGCATCCGCAAGACTCAGTTGTCCGCCAGACTACCGGATTCATCCCACCAGAGAACGCGTTTCCGCTGCTCCGGAGTACAATGGTGGCGAGCTTGACACCACTCCAGCTAACACTTGGCATTTTGCACGGTGATCTTAAGCTTGTGTGTGGCTGCTCGGCAATGGAAACCCATTTCTTGAAGCTCCCAAATAACAGTTCTGGTGTTGACGTTGCTTCTAGAAGCAGTTTGGTTGTGAGTGTTGCAACCGAGACAAGTTTTATGCGCTTCAGCACTCGCCAGTCCTGTACTGTGAGCTTGTGTGGCCTACAACTACGCAGCGGAGCCGCTGTTGCTCCTAGACATTAACACTTCACACAGTAACAGCACTTACAGTTGACTGGGGCAGCTCGCGCAGAGTAGAAATTTGATGAACTGACTTGTTGGAAAGGTGGCATCCTATGGCGGTGCCACGTTGAATGTTATTGAGCTCTTCAGTAAGGCCATTCTACTGTTATTATTTGTCTATGAAGAGTGCATGGCTGTGTGCTCGATTTTATACACCTGTCAGCAACAGGTGTGGCTGAAATAGCCCGAATCCACTCATTTGAAGGGGTGTCCACATCGTTTTGTATGTATAGTGTATTTGCTCTTCATTAACAATCTAGTGTATCTTCAGTGCAATTTGGAGAAGAGTTAGCGTTGCACTGTACAAGCATCAACACAATGACCAACTAACTGTTAAGGAACGTGTCTCATTATTTATGGACATATTCATCACTATAGACTATTGCCTAACAATATTCAAATCAATCAATTCTATTTTCCCCCAAGTGTCAACTTTAGCTGAGTGGGACAATAAACAACAGCAGTCTATAAACAGTAATAAACACATAACCAACATAATTTAACTACACAACCCAAACTATCCGCACTTCATTTACAGACCAATTCAGCTGATTAGTTTATTCCTAGTTCATTCCTCACTAAAGCGCATGTGTACCTACTATGATCAACAATAACACATCTCTCTCTCTCTCTCTCTCTCTCTCTCTCTCTCTCTCTCTCTCTCTCTCTCTCTCTCTCTCTCTCTCTCTCTCTCTCATATAACTGTGTGCTAAGCTCTGAGCTCTGTGGTTTCCAGGCGGTCTCATGGGACAGGTTGTTGCTGTGGTATCTGTGGTATGCAGCATGTGTGTAAGACACCATCCTCATGTGGAAGTGTGTGTGTCTCTCTCTCTGTGTTTGTGTGCAGGCGTGCGTCTGTGTATATGACTAGAACACCCTCAGGGTTGACAGTTAACTTGGGGTGGTCAGCTCCGTGATTTAAGACCCACCTGGTGGTTCTCACCGTCACGTGACGGGGTTGACATTTCGCCTCGAGGTCACAGAGACAGTGGGGCTGCATACCACGACTGTCATTCTGAAGTGTCAACCCAGTAGCAGCATGACGTCACCTACGTCTACTAATCCCTTGGAAAGAAATATGCCATTTTAGCAGACGTGTGTATCCAAAGTGACTTCCTGTCATGTGTGCTTACATTCTAACATATGGGTTGCCCTGGACTCAAACCCACAACCCTGGCGTAGCGAGCGAGCCATACAGGACCAAACAGCCTTTGACCTCGCCACAGTCTCTTCCTCACACAGAGACACTACACACACCTGCTACAGTCAATCATTTGAAAAAACTCAACCTTGACATGGAGTGATCAAACCCAATAAGACAGAGGTGGGCTAGAGAGAGGAGGTGAACAAGAGACGTAAGAACAGAGAAAGGCAATGGACTGATCCTGATATGCTCTCTCTCTCTCTCTCTCTCTCTCTCTCTCTCTCTCTCTCTCTCTCTCTCTCTCTCTCTCTCTCTCTCTCTCTCTCTCTCTCTCTCTCTCTCTCTCTCTGTGTGTGTGTGTGTGTCTGTGTCTGTCTGTGTGTGTCTGTCTGTACGTGTGTCTTGGAGTTGGGCTGGTCTAGGGCCATGCATCTTTCATAGCTCCATCCTCACAGAGATTATATGCATGACCACCGGCCCTGCACACTTACTGCACACTTTCTGGCCGGCCACATCTGCTTGCCGCATTCCTACCGTTCACCCATACCAATGGGCCTGGGAAATCATTACCTGCATGTCTGGGACTGTCTGCTCCACCATCCATATTCATACTACTTTTAGGATGGACGGTAGAACGAAAGAGAGGCTTGTGCTAAACTACCTCCACCAATGCTAGCTGCAATATTCAAGAGTAGAATGCGTAAAGAGATTTGCAGCAAGGTGGTTTTAATACCTTAGATGCGTTCTCCCATGTCAATCAATGCTTCAGATTGTTTTGCTTCATGTGGTGTGGTGTATTCAAACAATGGGTTGATTTCTCCTCTGCCGGACCCGGAAAATTCATGGGAGCATGGATGTAGATCTGTTGGGATTCTATTTGCATGTGTGTGTCAGTACTATTTTCATGTGTGTGTCGGTGTGTGTATTTCTGTTGCCACAACTTCAATTTGCCAGTTGCAAAGAAACCTCACCCATCTCCTCCACAGCCTTCACGCGTAATCGATTAACAGAAGTCAGGATTTACACTGCAGTTTACACTACTTACCATTACTTACCATATACTCATGCCAATACGGTCTATTTCCAGAGTGCTTAGAGCCCTACTTTATATAAAGCGTGACCAAGCGCTTTGCAAAAGAGTCTACCGATAATAATAATCTCTCTCTCTCACATTAACTGGTTTTATAGGTTGTGTTACAGTTAAACCTCTATCCAAAACAGTACAGCATGAAGATGTCTAGAAACGGCTTTTTCCAATAGAAATCCCTGATCGCGCTTGTAGGCGGTGTCGTGGTGGCAGTAAGCTCATGCGCAGAAACACGTCATCGGGTCTCGCTGTCATCTCCAGCTGAACTGCACGTCTGCCCAGCCGTCAAATCAAAGGCACTCCTTCCATGTGAAGTTATTTGGGATGGAAATTCAAATGTGTCAGTTTGTCACTTTCAATGAGGTTGGAGTAACAACATGTTCAGCCACTTCAGACATTGACTTGAGAATCTACGCTGTGCCTTTAGATTTGGGGAAAATGAACAACTAAGGAGGATTTTTTATCTTCTCCCATCGACATTCCAAACCCCCCCAAACTCTAGTCTGTCGAGCCATGCTTCACGAAGCGTTCCCAGAAGTATTGCGATGTTGGGCCTCTGGGTTTAGAAACTCGGTGCTCTTTCTGCTCTGCCGTTCTGCAGATACTTATCTCGGCCTTTAAAGTGAAATCGTGTTAATATTTCCATCATGCTCTCTTCTCCGGTCTCTGTACGTGAGATTACAAACATAGGCAATTAGTGTTAGGCCAAACAAGCACTAGAAGAATCGCTGAGTGCTTCATAATTACTACAAGCCCCCTATCCAAAAAAAGAAGTTGACATATTTTGATAACAGTCTGTTTTGATACGTAGCCATGGCGTTAAATATGAATGTGGCTTCTGTGTTTCTCAGGCAGGCAGGGGGTTGGAGACGAGATACTAACGCCCGTGTTTGATACATTATGAATGAGGCTGAGGACGAGGCTGAGGACGAGACCGGGGACGAGGCTGGGGCTACTGCGCTGTACGAGAGATAGCTAGTGTGCATACGGAGCTGAAAGAGAAGCTAATGATGCTTACCATACAAAGGGTTCATGTGACCAAAATGTGTGGACCCAGTCTGCTTCCCTGAATTTACGTGTTTACCTTCCTGAGAAGATGAGGAACATACAGACACACACACACACAGACGCACGCATGCCCGCGCACACACACACCAAGACCCAAATCCTCTCAGTCAGTCCTCGCCTGGAGAGAGGGAAATGAAGGAGGAGGAAGAGGGAGGGTGAGAGAGAGGGATGGTTGAAGGGAAGAATTTGGATTGTATAGGAGTGGTGAGGTGCCTAGGGGGAGTGAAGGAATGAGGGAAGAATCTCCCTGGGAGAGAACTAAGTCTGGGATGAGAGAACTAAGAATTGTGTGAGAGTGAGAGGGAGGTGAGAGAGAGAGAGAGAGAGAGAGAGATAGAGAGAGAGAGGCAGAGAGAGAGAGAGAGAGAGAGAGAGAGAGAGAGAGAGAGAGAGAGAGAGAGAGGGTAGATTGTGAGGTAACATCCATGCAAACAGTTACATTCTCTCTCTCTCACTTGCTCTCTCTCAGCTGCAGAGCTCAGGGTTTGGGGTTTGGGTCTTGTACACCCATAAAAAATGACACACAACTACACGGTAAACACACACACACCAACTGCACTCAGCATACAAACACACCAAGTGTTAGGGGCTTGAATCCCAAGCAGCCATTTTCCACTATTCCCAACCCTGAACTTTCACTTGGGGTATGTGGGTGTGTGTGAGAAAGAACAACAATAAAATAGAGCGCATGACATTTCTGTACTTGTCAGATACCAAGTGAATACATCATCCAGATGAAGGAAAAAGAGCAAACAATGGGAAAATGACATGAAAGACGATTACACTCCATTGAAATGGTTTCCAGCATAACTCTCCAACATGCTTCAAACATAAACACAGACACACATAACTACACACAGAGAAAACACACAGTTATGCCAACATGCAAGTCAATGGTACGTGCGTGCTCACCCACGCCCATACCAGCCAAACCATGCATAATTCACACACAGATGCCCACACACAATGTATTTATTTTGATAAATGTCTTTATTTTTACTTTTTGGGATTATGTATGTATTTTTTTGCATTGCTAGCTATTACTGCACTGTTGGAGCTAGAAACACAAGCATTTGGCTGCACCTGCGATAACATCTGGAAATCTGTGTTTGCCAACAATAAACTTTGATTTGATTTGATGCTCAGGTGTACAATCACACACACGTGCGCACACACACACGCGCGCACACACACACGCGCGCACACACACACACACACACACACACACACACACACACACACACACACACACACACACACACACACACACACACACACACACACACACACACACACACACACACACACACAAATGCTCACAAAAACATCCCACTCCCCTATATCACACAAACTCATGTACTGCCGTAAATAATCCATTGGCAACCAAGTGTCTTCCCCCCCTCCTCCCCTCTCTGTAATTGCTTTAATTAATCAATATATCAATATGCTCTGGCATAAATAGAGTGAGAAAAATAACAGAGGTGACACCACATATCCCTTCTCTCTCTCTGTAGACTCCATGATATACAGTCTCCCCGGCACAATGGAATCAAAGCAATTGCATTTCAATGCTGTCACTGCAGAAGAAAATGACTGCGCATCTACGCTCTTATGTGAATCGATAGACCCTCCCAAACAATGAAGACGACATAGCAAACAATTATTTATTACTCTTGTGCCTTTACTGAATTAGACACTTCAAAGGTATTTGAGCATTTCTAAAGTGAAAAACATTCTGGAAATAACGAAGAAAAGAGGGCAGTCAGAAGTCAAGACAAAAGGGTTGGAAGTGATAGAGAGAAAAATAGTTTTGAGAGGAGAGGACTGTATGAATGCTTTGTTACAAACAATACAAGGGACCTGTGTTGGAGGAATGATGTACAATTGTTGTTTGTGACAGTTACTGAATGTCGGGTTTGCTTTTCAGCGATGGTGAGTCACTTTCACCTGGCGTGCTTGTTATAAAGAAGAGCACTTGTTAGGTTGAAGTGTCACAGTTATGGAAAGATCACAGCAATCCACACACAATCTCAGTGGTGGAAAAAGTACCCAATTGTCATACTTGAGTAAAAGTAAAAATACCCTAATAGAGAATGAGTCAAGAAAAAGTGAAAGTCACACAGTAAAATACCACTTGAGTAAAAGTTGAAAAATATTTGGTTTAAAACATACTTAAGTATCAAAAGTAAATGTAATTGCTAAAATAAAGTTTATTATTATTATTATTTATAATAATAATTTCACATTCTTTATATTAAGCAAACCAAATGTAAAAAACAAACAAATAACAAACAATCTTGTCTCATCGCTGCAACTCCCCAACAGCCTTGGCAGAGGCGAAGATCGAGTCATGCGTCCTCTGAAACATGAGCCACCAAACCGCGCTTCTTAAAACCCACCCGCACCAAACTGTCAGAGGAAACACCGTTCAACTGACAACCGTTATCAGCCTGCTGGTACCCAGCCCACCACAAGGAGTCACTAGAGCACAATAAACCAAGACAAGCCAGCCCCCACAGCCAAATCCTCCCCTAACCCGGACAATGCTGGGACAATTGTGCGCCGCCGTATGGGACCCCCAGTTACGGCCAGTTGTGACAGAGCCTGGAATCGAACCAAGATCTGTCGTGACACCTAGACACATAGACCGTTGCACCACTTGGGAGGCCCTAAATTCATTTTTTACAGATAGCCATGGGCACACACCAACAATCGGACATAATTTACAAATAAAGCATTAGTGAGTCCGCCAGATCAGAGGCAGCAGGGGAGACCAGGCATGTTTTCTTGATAAGTGTGCGAATTGGACCATTTTCCTGTCCTGCTAAGCATTCGAAATGTAACAAGTAAATGTATGGAGTAAAAAGTACATTATTTTCTTTAGGAATGTAGAAGTAAACGTTATCAAAAATATAAATAGTAAAGTACAGATACCCCCCAAAACTACTTAAGTAGCACTTTAAAGTATTTTTTACTTAAGTACTTCACACCACTGCACAATCCATTCTCCATGATGTACTCTGTATGCTTTCATTTTCTCTCACACTTTTCTCTCGTCGTTTTTTTTCTTTCTTTCTCTCCCCCTGTCTCTCGCCCTCTTTCTTAAATGATGGCTCTCTCTCTAACTTTGATGTCAGAGATGACTCCTGATCATTAGGAAGCCCCTCTACCATAAGTATCCTCTCCCTCCTCTGATCTGGACGTCACTCTGTCAGTGCTGCTGCCTGAGTGCCACTCGTCAGGTCTGTGACTCAGAGAAACAGGAGTGCGCCCAGGCCTCTCAAACCAGTGTTGATTCACTGTTTTTTTGTTTTTTGTGTTTGGCTAACGTAGTCTCTGGGACGATGACGCAGCAGTGCTCGATCGGGTAGTTAAGACAGGGACAGCGACGGATACGCACAGGATTGGATAGCCACTTGCATCTGACAAATAGTAAGAGGAAACATGTTCCTATTTTAAAACCCTTTACGCGGCTCTTCTCAACTCTTCTCTTCCTCCTATCTCTATTGTCTCTGTTTCCTGTTTGTCTGCCTCTTCTCTCTGCCTCGGCTCTCTCTCTCTAGACTCCCTCCTCTCCCTCGTCCCTTGATTTCTCTCTCTTTAATCGCCATTCCCTTATGTTCTTCTCTTCAGTTCGTTGGAGCTCATCATTTGGATTGTGTGGAGACCCCTTCCTGCAGTCATTAGCACAAGCCATTAGTGGCTTGTAGGCTATGCACATGTAAGGATAATGTGCGAGCGTTTGTGGCTACGGTGAGATTCCTTTTGAAATGATAGTCAGGTCCAAAATGAGAGGCACCCTTGATAAAGACGAGCAAAAAAGACGCAAATACTGACCTACAGTATATTGTTTGCTTCAAAACATTTGAAAAATTATATTATTTTATACTACAATTACTCAGTGAAAAAGATTTTGTTTAACAAACAATACAAAATAAATCTATTAAAGATAGGGTCAAAATAATTTCCATCCCTGTTTTCAATAAGTTATCCACCTTGCGAGGATAACGACACAGAGCCTTTTTCTAAAATGTTTTATGGGATTGGAGAACACATTGAGAGGGATTTCAGACCAGTCCTCCATACAGAATCTTTCCAGATCCTTAGTCTGCTCGTATGGACTGCCCTCTTCAATTCAAACCACAGGTTTTCAATGGGGTTCAAGTCCGAAGACTGATATAGTCATTGCAATATTATGATTTTGTGGTCTATCAACCATTTCTATGTGGATGTGACGTGTGATTGGGGTTATTGTCTTGCTGGAAGACCCCTTTGTGGTCAAGTTTCAGCCTCTTGGCAGAGGCGACCAGGTTTCTGTCTAAAATATCCTGGTACTTGTCATGTTCATGCCATTGACCTTACCAAGGGCCTCAGGACCAGTGGAAACAAAATAGCCCATATCATCAAAGATCCAAAACCATATGGGACATCTCAGTGTGTGTGTGTCTGTTTGTGTGTGTCTGTCTTTCTATCTTGTATGTGTGTCTGTGTGTCTGTCTGTCTGTCTGTTTGTCTGTCTGTTCTTTGTGTGTGTGAGTGGTTAAGAAATGCAGTTATTATTTAATGTGGGGAAAAAAAGCCCTGGGCGCATCCTTCCAGTGTTCTCTCATTGGTAACATTGGTAAGGCCATTAGGATGTTCCTGTTTCTGCTGCTAGACCGCTGTGTGATGACTGGAGGGTCCGCCGTACCATCATTACCGAGGTCAGCACACACACACACACACACACACACACACACACACACACACACACACACACACACACACACACACACACACACGCACACACGCACGCACACACGCACGCACGCACGCACGCACACGCACAGGCACAGGCACAGGCACAGGCACAGGCACAGGCACAGGCACAGGCACAGGCACAGGCACAGGCACAGGCACAGGCACAGGCACAGGCACAGGCACAGGCACAGGCACAGGCACAGGCACAGGCACAGGCACAGGCACAGGCACAGGCTTGCAAGCACGCACATATACACGTACCCATTTGGATCACATGTGAACTACCTCCACACTAGTGCTAAGCTTTTTGAGACTAAATGGTTGTTCTGCAGGGTTGACCACTCCAAGGTCGCCTCATCTCAGCAGCTTGACAGCTGATTGTATTTTTCTCTCACAGGACAAATAGAAACACAGCACACGCACGGTGCTGTGAATCACACAGACACATGCCAACACACAGCACACACTAACTGACACATGTATCAACTCAGACCAGTCCACAGAAGGCCAGAGCGTGCTGTGACATTGAAGTGCTGTCGAGGGAGAACAGAGAGAACGGCTCTGCACTTGGAGATGAAAGCTAGAGAAGGGAGATTTACGGAGCATATAATGCAATCCAGAGCCGGCCAGCAGAGGAGAATCCTGGGAAAGGGTCAGAGGTCGGGCAACGTGCCCCCTTGGGAGCAGTAACCCCTGGTGCTCTGAGGGGATGCCAATTGGCCACGCCGGGGAGCACAGGGTGAGCGAGGAGATGAGGGAGAACAGGTACGGGCGGTGGTGGCTGTGTTGTGTTGTAGGGAGATAAGGCGAAGGCAGGCTCATTCGGCACGCATTCTGCTGACACGGACGCCTGGGACGGTAGCTTTGTCCTACTCATCATGTCAGGGCACGGGAGAGGGGGAAGAGGGGAAGGAAGAGAGAGAGAGGGTGTGTATCGCCTGGGGAACATCTGTCCACGCGTCTGTTATAAGGTGATTTGGCCTCGCTGTGCAGGAAGGAGAGCCAGGGAGAGAGAGATGGAGAGGAATGGAGGGACAGAGAGGGAGGGGGGTTAGAACGAAGAGAGAAAGATAGACAACATGCTTGAGCAGATGGCAAAATAAGAGCATGTTTTAATGACACACGCACGCTGGCATCCGCTCTCTCTCAAGCACAGAATGACAACAAAGGGTTCAGTGACTGAGGAAAAAGTCCACAAACCCTGTGGCATTCACAGATTCCACAGAATACAGACGTTCGACGGGACTCACGCGTTCCACAAGACTCCAGAGCATCCGAATGCAACATTGCTAGGTTCCACTCACTCAGCATCACAGTGTACACACACAGACTACGCTGTGTACAAATGAACCACGTACAGGCCGCTCATTGCCGCCATTTCGATGTTCATTTGCGCATGACAATCGACGTGACAGTTGATCCTAATGCCACTGACCTTTCCCCTACATGCAACGTGCACATAATCGAACAACAACAACTGCCCACTTTTAAAAGCAAAGCCCAGAAGATCAGACTACTATAGTATTCAGTAGCTCTAGGCAATTTATTTTATAGAGACTTACAAAGACTCGGTCTCCAGCTGGATGCTAATTATCGTTAAAACGGTGTGTAATTACTATCGCTCTACCAACCCAGACATGTGTGTGGTGGTGGGTGGATGGTGGCCAGAGTTAGTGTGGGAGGGTTAGTGTGTGATTATGCCCGGTACATAAAGACACTGGAGGGCTAATGAGAGAGACAAGCAGACTGTCAGCTTCTTGATTAGTGGGCCGTAGGCTGTACGGGGGAGAGCGACTGCAGACCATTTTGTGTCAATTCCGGTCGCTACAAACGGCCACAGGGGAACTGCTACCGGACGCGATCCGCTCCATTGAAACCACACAGTGAGGGTGTCTGAACCTTTCCTCGGAAACGTCAACTCCACCCCTGACTTCACATCACATCTAACCAACGACAGGACAGCTACTTGGCTGTTTACTATGAGTGACAGTGGGACTGAGGGAAATACATGGGTGAAGAGAGAGGAACAGAGAGGCTACTTCCTGAGGATGCTACAGTTAGCATGAGGGTCCGTGTTGTTCCGAGCTAATCCCGTCTTAAGGTCAAAGGTGAGCTGGGGACTTTGTGTCCTCACTGCCGTTCCCATCCCAGTCAGTCACACCAAGAGACAGAGTCCCCCCGAAACACACACACTGTGTCTCTGTCACAAGAAAACACACGATGTCCCATGCGTGGCAGCAGTCATAGGCCCCGTCCTCGGAAGCTTCTGATTGCAGGAAGTATCAGGAAGTATCAGGGTGACCTCATTCTGACAATATCCTGGGAAGGAATGGGTTTGAGTCAGTCAGTCAGTCCACTGGCGTTTGTCCTTGTCAGAGTGTGGGTGACATGAGCGAGAATCTTATCTACGTCTTCCATCCTCTGCCTGTATGCTCCTCAAACACAAACATGGCCCATGTTGACTACAAAGCTTCCCACAGTTGTGTCAAGTTGACTGGATGTCCTTTGGGAGGTGGACCATTCTTGATACACACGGAAAACTGTTGAGTGTGAAAAACCCAGCAGCGTTGCAGTTCTTGACACAAACCCGTGTGCCTGGTACCAAGAACCATACCCTGTTCAAAGGCACTTAGATATTTTGTCTTGCCCATTCACCATGTCTCAATTGTCTCAAGGCTTAAAAACCCGTCTTTAACCTCTCTCCCCTTCATCGACACTGACTGTAGTGGATTTAACAAGTGACGTCAATAAGGGATAATAGCGTTCACCTGGATTCACCTGGTCAGCCTATGTCATGGACATATGTTTTGTACACTCAGTGTATAGGTAGCGGTAATATGACTAGGCAACAGGATAGATGATAGACTGAGCTGTAGCCGCAGCGTATGTGGAGCAGTAGCAGCAGTGTATGTGGTGAGTGTGAAAGTGTGTGTGTGTGTGTATTCAGTATGCATGTGTGTGCATGTAATGTGTGTGTGGGCATATATATGTAGTGTGTGTGTGTGTGTGTGTGTGTGTGTGTGTGTGTGTGTGTGTGTGTGTGTGTGTGTGTGTGTGTGTGTGTGTGTGTGTGTGTGTGTGTGTGTGTGTGTGTGTGTGTGTGTGTGTGTGTGTGTGTGTGTGTGTGTGTGTGTGTGTGTGTGCTGGGGTGTTAGTGTAAGTATGTGTGAATGTGTGGGTAGAGTCCAGGGTGTGCATAGAGTCGGTGCAAAAGTGTTAGTAAAAAAATGGGTCAATGCAGGCAGTCCGGGTAGCCATTTAATGATCTATTTAGCTGTATTTTTTATCAGTCTTATGGCTTGGGGGTAGAATCTGTTCAGGGTCCTGTTGGTTCCAGACTTGGAGCTCTGGTACCACTTGCCGTGCAATAGCAGAGAGAACAGTCTATGTCTTGGGTAGCTGGAGTCTTTGACCTAGCCTTTTAAATTAACATACAGTACATCCCATAATTTCAAACCTCACTAAATTGAATCACACACCGTTTCAAAGCCCATTTTGATAGAGAATGTTATAAACTGGACTTATTGTAGTAACTTACTTTGAAGAGATGGTGATTGGTAGGCTATAGTCAGTGTACTTGTCTTTAACTGCCATTTTAATGAAAGTCAGCCTCTTCCCACATATCCTCCCAAAAATGATCCCTTTCTGAATCCTCTACATTCAACAAAAATGTTGTGCTTATCCTTAAATATGTTATTTTATTCTAGATAACATTTTAAGTGCGGAGAGAAAGATGAAAAAAGTAATTATCCATAATTTGGCCTGAGTACTGGAGTGTCTTAACAAAATAATTTAAAAAAAATGTAGGCTTCATCCAGCGTCCAGAAAATGGATTTGCAGTATATGCAAATACCTGCATATGTAATGCATTGTCACCTAATTTGATACATTGTTTCAGAAAATGTTTAATAGAAGAACGTAGTAGATCCGTGTCTACATTGAACTAGTACAATTTGATTATGGGATGATTAAGATGAAAACAAATCCATATTAGTCTGTGGTGCCTGGGCCTTAAGAGAGAGAACGCTCTCTGAGTTTTTGTCCTTCCGCACGGTTTCATATTGATCTGTGGCTCGGAGTGATGAAGTCACACGCTGTTGCTAAACACCGTCGCCTGTCCTCCATTGTTACCTCACACGGTCGACGAGTGACATTAAGCTTCCTGTGACAGCGAGCTCACGAAACCAAACCACTCAAATGTCATCACAACCTGCGCCAACCGTTGAAACCCCATCTGCTGCTTGGTAAAGACACTATTTCTGTAATTCATAGCCCCAATCCCTCATTGTGCTCCCATCATTGTGAAAGGCAGTGTTGTATATAGTCTACTAAGCTCTGACAGCGAGAGGATTCTACAGAGGAAACAGGTTTTATCAAGTTTATTCCTTCAGAAAGTGAGTCAGGCAAAAGTGAAGTGTAACTTAACTGGGACATTTGGAGAATGTTTCCAGTTGAAAGTTAGGACTAACAGGTGGGTTAGATGGGTTGATAATCACAATAGGAAATGGCTGGAGGAGGTGTGTTTTGTAGAATGACACGCGGTAGTCATAATACACTGAAAAGAGCCTTTATTCTTAAAAAAAATAGTAAGATCATAGCCATGCACACACACATAACCACACACACTGCATACATTTACAAAGCATTTTGTGTTTGGCGGAAGCCTCAGGGGACACACTCTTATCATGCCATGTACCTGTATTTGATAGTTTTCCCTTTTAAGAACTGCATGAGGCTCTCATGAGTATTAAGAAATGGGTTTGTAATGGACACACAAATAGCTACCTCCTCCACACTTCAACTACCTCCTCCGCACTTCAACTACCTCCTCCACACTTCAAGTACCTCCTCCGCACTTCAACTACCTCCTCCACACTTCCACTACCTCCTCCACACTTCAACTACCTCCTCTGCACTTCAACTACCTCCTCCACACTTCCACTACCTCCTCCACACTTCCACTACCTCCTCCACACTTCAACTACCTCCTCCGCACTTCAACTACCTCCTCCACACTTCAACTACCTCCTCCACACTTTCACTACCTCCTCCACACTTCAACTACCTCCTCCGCACTTCAACTACCTCCTCCACACTTCCACTACCTCCTCCACACTTCAACTACCTCCTCGGCACTTCAACTACCTCCTCCACACTTCAACTACCTCCTCCACAATTCCACTACCTCCTCCACACTTCAACTACCTCCTTCCGCACTTCCACTACCTCCACTACTTCCTCCACACTTCAACTACCTCCTCGGCACTTCCACTACCTCCTCCACAATTTAGCTACCTCCTACGCACTTCAACTATCTCCTCCACACTTCAACTACCTCATCGGCACTTCCACAACCTCCTCCACACTTTAGCTACCTCCTCCACACTTCATCTACTTCCTCCACACTTCCACTACTTCCTCCACACTTCAACTACCTCCTCCACACTTTAGCTACCTCCTCCACACTTCCACTACCTCCACTACTTCCTCCACACTTCAACTACTTCCTCCATACTTCAACTACTTCCTCCACACTTCAACTACCTCCTTCACACTTTATCTACCCCCTCCACGCTTCCACTACCTCCACTACTTCCTCCACACTTCAACTACTTCCTCCACACTTTAGCTACCTCCTCCACACTTCCACTACCTCCACTACTTCCTCCACACTTCCACTACCTCCTCCACACTTCAACTACCTCCTCCACACTTCCACTACCTCCTCCACACTTCAACTACCTCCTCCACACTTCAACTACCTCCTCCGCACTTCAACTACCTCCTCCACACTTCAACTACCTCCTCCGCACTTCAACTACCTCCTCCAAACTTCAACTACCTCCTCCGCACTTCAACTACCTCCTCCGCACTTCAACTACCTCCTCCACACTTCAACTACCTCCTACACACTTCAACTACCTCCTCCACACTTCCCTTACCGCTCTGTGCTTTGCGGGGGCTCTGTGCTTTGCGGGGGCTCTGTGCGCAGACATTTTGCTGTTGATTAGTGGCCTCTCCCCTCTGATGAGCGTGATCTATAGGAAGTCACAGTGGCAGGGACAGCTGTGGATCGCTGCCATATGGAGTTGGAGGCAACAACAGGCCCTCTAATGAATGTAAATGGGGCTTGTCAGAGCCCTATTCCCAGTGCACGCACACTCACACACATGTACGGGCACACACGCATACGAGCACACACGCACACATACACAAATCATAGACCTCTGGCACCGCCTATGAGCCTGAAACAGTGTCCTCTGCTGCAACCAGAAACACTCAGTTCAACTGCTATTCCCTTCATCTCAATACAGCATGACATTAAGAGAACATATAGAGATGCTCTGGTTTGGATGTGAGTGTATGTGAGAGTGAGTGTGTGTGTGTATTCCCTTTAGGAGGAGGAATAGTCTCACAAATGTTCCTTTCAGATGTATGGATTTACCATAACAAATCAGAAAAACAGAGATCATACTGGTATAGAGAATACTATGGAATAGATGTGACATCTCTGACAGACCTCTCCTCTCATTACTTAACACTGAACTTCAGTCAGTTCTATCCCATCCCATAGATCTTTACTGAATATACATGTCACCCTTGTGCCCTAGAAGACACCAAATTGCACTTCCCTCTCTCTCACTCCACGAGAAGGTGTCATTTTTAAACCCAATTACCCGGAGATGCCACGGCAACTGTGACAGAGACAGTTTCTAAGGCTTTGTAACCAAATGACATGGAACGGGAGAGAGAAAATGAGAGAATGAGAGAGAGTGAGGAGGGGAGAGGTTCCGTTTCGCATGGGAGTGATGGTGTCTGAGGCGAGTATATCCGTCTCTCCGTTAGTGACCCGCGGTGTGCAGTGTGTGTGTTTGTGTGTGATGTCTGTGGGTGTAATGGAGCGATCAGTGCAGAGGAACGGGAGCAGAGTGGGTAGACATCGAAGACCCCCGCAAAGAAAAGCGTGTTATGGTTGGGAGTAATGTGATGTGCAGCAAGGCAATGTGCTTAATGTCTGAGAGAGAGCGAGAGAGAGAGACAGAGTGAGGGAGAGTGAGAGAGAGAGAGAGAGAGAGAGAGAGAGAGAGAGAGAGAGAGAGAGAGAGAGAGAGAGAGAGAGAGAGAGAGAGAGAGAGAGAGAGAGAGAGAGAGAGAGAGAGAGAGAGAGCATTAAGGCCTCTGCCTATAATAAAGCTTTAAGAATAGAGATGGGAGCTGGAGAGAAAAGAGGGGAGGTGGACCCCCCCCCCCACACACACACACACACACATTTATTCATATCCAGCTCATATAATTTCTCTCTGAAGCTTGGAGAGGCGGTATAGCACAGGCCAATGCCTACATTCAAATGGCCCCGAGAAAGAGATGCATGTTCTGCATTTAACATACCATACAACAAAACACTAGAATAGCTTTTTAAATGAGGGCTTTAAAAAAGTATACGGAGAGCTACTTTGGAGCTACTCTGATGCTGCTATATGTATTATTATTATTATTATATATACAGTGCCTTTGGAAATGATTCAATACACGAAGTTGAGCTCAGGTGCATCCTGTTTCCACTGATCATCCTTGAGATGTTTCTACAACTTGATTTGAGTCCACCTGTGGTAAATTCAATTGATTGGACATGATTTGAAAAGGCACACACCTGTCTATATAAGGTCCCACAGTTGACAGTGCATGTCAGAGCAAAAACTAAACCATGAGGTCGAAGAGAGAGCCATAGAGCTCAAAGACACGATTGTGTTGAGGCACAGATCTGGGGAAGGGTACCAAAACATGTCTGCAGAATTGAAGGTCCCAAGAAAATGGCCTCCATCATTCTTAAATGGAAGAAGTTTGGAACCACCAAGACTCTTATTAGAGCTGGCCGTCAAGCCAAACTGAGCAATCGGAGAAGGGCCTTGGTCAGGTAGGTGACCAAGAACCCGATGGTCACTCTGACAGAGCTCTATGGGAGAACCTTCCATAAGGACAACCATTTCTGCAGCACTCCATCAATCAGGCCTATATGGTAGATTGGCCAGACTGAAGCCACTCCTTAGTAAAAGGCACATGACAGCCCGCTTGGAGTTTGCCATTAGCACCTAAAGGACTCTCAGACCATGAGAAACAAGATTCTCTGGTCTCAGGAAAACAAGATTGAACTCTTTGGCCTGAATGCCATGGGTCAAGTATGGAGGAAACCTGGCATCATGCTGTGCGGATGTTTTTCAGCGGCAGGGACTGGGAGACCAGTCAGGATCGAGGCAAAGATGAACGGAGAAAAGTACAGAGATTCTTGATGAAAACCTGCTCCACAGCGTTCAGGATCTCAGACTGGGGTGAAGGTTCCCCTTCCAACAGGACAACGAACTTAAGCACACAGCCAAGACTAAGCAGGAGTGGCTTTGGGACAAGTCCCTGAATGTCCTTGAGTGGCCCAGCCAGAGCCCGGACATGAACCCGATTGAACATCTCTGGAGAGACAAGAAAATTAGCTGTGCAGCGATGCTCCCCATCCAACCTGACAGAGCTTGAGAGGATCTGCAGAGAAGAATGGGAGAAACTCCCCAAATACAGGTGTGTCAAGCTTGTAGCGCCATACCCAAGAAGACTCAAGGCTGTAATCGCTGCCAAAGGTGCTTCAACAAAATACTGAGTAAAGGGTCTGAATTCTTATGTAAATGTAATATTTCAGTTTTTTTTTAATTATTATTATTTATTTTTTTTAACAGTTTTTGCTTTGTCATTATGGGATATTGTGTGTAGATTGATGAGGGGGGCGAAACTATTTAGTCAATTTTAGAATAAGGCTGTAACAAAATGTGAAAAAACGTCAAGGGGTCTGAGTACTTTCCGAAGGCATTGTGTATGTGTGTATATATATATATATATATATATATATATATATATATTTTTTTTTAGTTCTGACCTGTTATAAAATGTCTTGAGTACAAGTTACTGTTACATTGTCAAAGCATGTTAAAGGGTTTCCACTGAATTAATCCACCTCTCTTCCAGCTAAAACATGATAAACCCAGCTAGCTAGCTAGCTAGCGCTGAGGCTACAATCTCGATGCCTGTATGAAATAGCTGGGGTAACTCTCTCTTAGTTTTGTCCTTTGTTATACTCCCTGGCTTTGGTTTGGAAAGGCTAGAGGGACGAGAGAGTGACTCACGTTGGGGATTTCAAAATCAACCACTGGGCTGTTTTTCCCTTAATTGAATAGTTGAGGTTACAGACAGACACACCTAGAGAAAGATACTCAAAAAGACATGAACAAACATATTTATGAAATCGGTCTCACTTTATTTGAATGCTCCTTTGCAATAGCTAAGGTATATAGCTGACATGCTGTTTGACAAGATAGGCTATGTAACGACAGCTTATGGCGGATTATACCATATCGCAGGTCTTGGCACAGACCTGTTGTGAATCATGAGTCATCATACAATGAAAGCTCACTGAAACGTACACGGTTTCGGTCAGTCATGTAGTAGTAGAAGTAGTAGTAGTGCTGGTAGAAGTAATACTAGTAATACTAGTAGATTAGTAGGCTTGGCCCTAATGTATGTACTCTCTGTCACCTCTGGCCGCATAGCAATTGGCCCAAGACAATGCCTAAAGGTCAGTACTTCCTATGAGGGGCCAAAACTGGTTCAAGCCCAGTGTGGGGCAGTCAGACAGTGGAGAAAGTTAAGCTGTCAGCAGCCCTGTTACACCCACACATAAAATTGAAGAACTCAGACACAATTCCAGTATTGGGGAACGAGGACACATTTTTCTGTGTGTGTGAACATATGACTGTGGATGTGTAACCATGTGGTTCTTTGTAAATGTCTTTCTTTGAAAGCCTCTGTCTAACTCACTAACTGTGTCTCTGAATGACACTCCGTAACTAAGTGATTGTGTGTGTGTGCTTGTGTGTGTGTGTGTGTGTGTGTGTGTGTGTGTGTGTGTGTGTGTGTGTGTGTGTGTGTGTGTGTGTGTGTGTGTGTGTGTGTGTGTGTGTGTGTGTGTGTGTGTGTGTCAATGTGTGTGTGAGAGAGACTTTCATTGACTCGCCACATTTGTATCCCCCTACCACACAGTGGTGACACAGGGTCGGTGGGACACAAAAGCCTGCTGGTCGTGACCTATGCAGACTGAATGCTAACGCCGGCGAAGGAATTCCGTCGCTGGCACCCGCTCAACGCCACTGAGCCTGACAACACCAACCACTGGCGGCCATGTTTGATTTGTGGGCGACGGCGCCACCTCAGCACAGAGGAGACAACATGCCACACTACACTGCCAACAGGGCAGATCAATTGAGGGAAGTTATGAAAAGAAAAGGTCAATGCCTCCAAGATGGATGATGAATGGCTGAGGTTTATTTTTTTCTGTCTGGCCCTTTTTCACCCTGTGTTTTCTGGTTGTGATTTTTAGACTTTTGGAGAATGTCTCTCAGTTTGATGCCATCCTGAGAACTTATGGGATTGTGGTTTCACCAGCTGAGTGTTACCTTTATAATTGTGGTTGATGTTTTACCAGACATACTGTATTTCATGTTTAATTTGGATGCTCCAGATTACACAGTGACAATCAAGGAATTCTTCTTGACAGTTCACCGGTAGTTTGACTGACTTCATTTTGTGTTCGTGATATATACATGTATGTTATTTGCGCAGATATAGTCATATTTTTATTTTTATGTTTTATTTTTTTGTATTTCACCTTTATTTAACCAGGTAGGCCAAGATAAAGCAAAGCAGTGCAACAAAAACAACACAGAGTTACACATGGGATAAACAAACGTACAGTCAATAACACAATAATAAAGTATATGTACAGTGTGTGCAAATGTAATAAGATTAGGGAGGTTAAGGCAATAAATAGGCCATAGTGGCAAAACAATTACCATTTAGCATTAACACTGGAGTGATAGATGTGCAGATGATGATGTGCAAGTAGAGATACTGGCGTGCAAAATAGTAACAACTGAAAAATAACAGTATGGGGATGAGGTAGTTGGGTGCACTATTTAGAGATGGGCTGTGTACAGATATAGTGATCGGTAAGCTGCTCTGATATTTAAGTCAATATACTGTGAGATTCTATATGTGAACTTCTCAGTATGTCTGTGTCTGTCTGCGAGTGATTGTGTGTGGTTGGTGAGTTGTTTTCATACTGTTGTTTGCAGAGCAGCACTAGTTTCAGGGTTCCACTATAAACTATTATGACGAGCTCAGCCACAATGTCCACAAACCTGGCTGCTGGTGTCTACCATAGTCTGGGATCGGTTAGGTATGCCCTTTGACCTCTTTCAAAGAGCTGGGAACAAACCCAGGGAGTTAGAGGAGAAAAGGGGTGATTTTATGGTCCTCATCCCTCCCATTCATACTAAAACATCTAGAAAAACATGACCTCTCAGCAGGGGAAAAGGAAGATAGGAGAGTGGAGCAGGAAAGGGGAGAGAGGGGGAAGGAGAGGTGAAGAGTGATAGAGTGATAGGGCGAGAGGTAAGGCACGGGTACACATACTCAAGTGACGTCAGATGAGGAAGGAAGATATTTTACGATGGTCCCTCAGGAGAGGTCTAGTTTGAGCCTTTTCCGTCCTCTTAACCATGTGTTTCTCTCCCTTGCATTGTCCTTGGCCATGTCTCACAATCTGTTTAACTACTATCCTCTTATCTTACCACTTCCACCTCTACCCTTCCTCCATCTCTTTCTCCCTCCCTCCTCTTGCACAGATATCCTATTATTAAACCTCTTCCCCCTGTCCTCTCCTATGACTCCATTCTCTTCAATGCTTCCTCCCTCTTTCTCTACCCCACCCTACCTCCCTCTCCCCTCCTCTCTCTCTCTTCCCTCTAATGGTGTTGTCCCCTGCCACGGTCCCGCGGCCCCCCGCCCCCTAGTGTGGCCCACCCCGCCCCCTGACCCCAGCAGTGCCTCCCTGTGTGTGACAGGTGAGGACTCTGGGGACAGAGTGACAGATGGTGAAGGACGGTGACAGTAGTGTCGAGACGGTTGTGTGTGTTCACGCAAAGGGTGTGTGTTTTGACCTGACCAGTGTGTGTGTTCACACGCTTCTCCTAGTCTCTTACTGGGTTTCCCACAGTGACCGGGGCGTATAGCCTGCTCCTGACCACTAGGTAAATAAACAGAGGAGAGGGCTGAGAAAACATTCCCAAACAACAACAAACAACAACAAACAACAGTAACTATACCCTACTGCAGTCGGTCAGCTATCTCAAGGCAAACCACACAGACACACACGGTCACACACAGGGTAGCAAGTAAACAAACTCAGGCAGACATACACCCACAATCCCACAAACAATTAAACGGATGAAAGATGACGTCTACCTGTTTCTGTCATCTCCTCTCCTCTCCCCTCCTCCTCCCCTCCTCTCTGCACTCTGACCCATAACACTGCTCCTGAAACACTACCCCCTCAGCACTGACCCCTATTGAGTGTGTGATGACACACAGGGACAGTTAGAGCACTTAACAGGCCATACTACACACACACACACACACACACACACACACACACACACACACACACACACACACACACACACACACACACACACACACACACACACACACACACACACACACACACACACACACACACACACACACACACTCAGATACACATGGAGACTCACTCGCACACACGAGTGCACGCACGTGCGTCAATGCACACCCTCTTCAAAGTCATGACAGACCAGCACTAGTGGGTGAGAGAGTAAAGCTGAGAGTCACTGATGACAGTTACACTATCAAAACCAAAGATCTCATAGATCCCTTTCGAAATTCAACGTATTATGGGTGACCGTCTATTTTTGGCGCATTCATTCCACGTTGTTAAACCAGGGTTAAACCAGAAACAACTCCAAGGGTTAAGTTTAGGTATTAATACTGTGGTGGTTGAGGTACGGGGTACGGGTTGGGGAAGGCTTTAAACTATCGGGTATCATCAATATTCTCAGTATTCTCGCAGCTTGCTAAGAGCATTGCAAACTGCTGTAGCGCAGGGGTCTATGCAACGTGCTCAGGCTCCGACCATCATGCGCTTGCTCCCAGCGCTGGCCAATCGTTTATAGGTTTTTTCAAACGCTCTTTCTAGTGATCGGTCTGCACAAAACACTGTGTGTCTGAGTGTGTTTATCTGTGTGATTTTCATGCTTGCGCATGTGTTTGTATGTGTGTGTGTTTGTGCGTTAATTATGCATGCTTGCACACGTGTGTGTATACATGAACTGTCAATCTCCCTGTGTGTCAGGAGACAAAGTGTACAGCGCAGTGATGCGTGACATGGAGAGAAGGACTCTGATATCTCAAACACGCCCATGAATACCTGGGAGGTGAACCCACTTCTCTCTCCATCCATATGGTCGTTATAATAGTAAGCCCAGGCTGGTAGACATACAGATCACACTCACAGGAGGTTGGTGGCTCCTTAACTGGGGAGGACGGGCTCGTGGTAATGGCTGGAGCAGAACAGGTGGAATGGTAGCAAATTACATCGAACACACGGTTTCCGTGTGTTTGGCGTTATTCCACCCGTTATTATGGGTGGAATAATTATGGGTGGAATATCTGTTCCACCCGTTATTATGAGCCGTCCTCCCCTCAGCAGCCTCCACTGATCACACGGGTACTGAATGTCGCCTTGTTACCAACGCTACCGCCAACGGCCGTGTCTAGACGGTGACAGTTTGTGCAGCTTCAGTGTTCTGATCACAGAGTTGTCATCATGGAATTCCGAGTGTGTCACGCGTCCCCGCGCTATATTCAAATGACAGAATGCAATCTACATATGGTGGAAAAGGCTAAATAGGATAATAACACGACAACTGATGACAGTTGGCTGACCTCTGTATCTAGCCAGCAGGCTAGCAAGCAACGCTAAAGGGATTGCAAACCCCAAAAATATTTTCCCAAAAATATTAACTAGCTGCCTGTGATTTATGAGGCCAGCAAACACGTTCCTCACACGCTAGGAATGTACTTCCTCCCGAGTTCTAATGAGAAGGTGCCTCTTGGTCCCAAAACACAAGTTTCTGGAGACTTGTGGGAGGAGTCCTGATGACGTCATCCACTGTATGCGTTTTCGGTAGCTTCCAGACTGAGGAAAGATCTGCACACAATGCATCCCTGATCACCTCCTGAAGTGGTCAGCCAGATCTGAACACAATCAGACCACAACGCAACATTTTGTGCATACAGACCCAATATTTTCCATGCGATCTTCGTATTCTGATGGCAGAAGTCACGTGTAAGTGTCAAGTGCCTACACGACCAATAAGAGCTTTAAAATGTGCAGGTCTACGGATCAGCTTTTGGCCAATTCAACAACTCTCTTGAACTACTAGCTCTCAGAGTCTCAAGACAGAATAAGATGTTTCTGAAACGTCAAATTTCAAAGTTGTTTCAAACGTCAAATTTCTAAGTGTTTAAGGTTAAGTTCAGGGATTAATTCCAAATTCTTAAGGTTGGGAATTTACTCAGAATGGTTAAGGTAAGGGTTAAGGTTTGGGATAGGCATAAAACAAAAATCTGAAAAACAACTTTCTATCACTGGATTCGAACTTCCATCCTTTGGAATCAGAAGCAGATGCTTACACCCTAGAAAAACCAAATCCAACTTGAAGGTAACAGCGCTCACTGTTGCCCCTAGTGACCGGTGTCCACGTAATCTCCCTACTTCCTCAGACATGGATGGACGTCAAATACTGACTTGTATCACGGGTGACCTACCTACTCTGGAATTATTGAATAGCTTTGACTTTTTATCAGCTTGGATTCAGTTTATCAGTTTGAATTCAATAAAACTATTCTATCTATCTATCTATCTATCTATCTATCTATCTATCTATCTATCTATCTATCTATCTATCTATCTATCTCTTTCTCTTTCTGTCTGTCTCACACACACACACAAACCACCCACACACGTGCAGGCATACACACACAAAAGCTAGGCCATCACTATTACAGCTCTCTCCCTCTCTAATGTAAGGGAAACTCTCTGGGCCAGTCATAAGGCGTAGTGGGGTGGGACCGGCAGGGTTAGGCACACAGAGGCTGGGCCAGTTGAAACTCCACTATATTTACCCAAACCAAGGGGAGTGGAAGTGGGGGATTAGTTACAACAACTTACAGCCTGTGCTCTTATACAGCCCAGAGGAGGACAAAGGCCACTTCAGGAAGAGGAAACAATACCACCAGGACGTGCATGAGGTAAGGTAGGGGGACTGTGTGTGTGTCACTGTATATGTGTGTGTGTGTGTCACTGTGTGTGTGTCTGTGTGTGTGTGTGTGCGCTCCTGCATACGTGCATGTGCATATCTCTGTATGTGATGGGAACGGAGCGCTGAGTGACACAAACGAAAACAGGAAGTTAAAATAAGGAGAGAGAGAGAGAGGGGGGGGGAGGGAGAGAGACAGAGGGGAAATCAGGAAGTTAAAATAAGGAGAGAGAGAGAGAGAGAGAGAGAGGGGGAGAGGGAGAGGGAGAGGGAGAGAGACAGAGGGGAAATCAGGAAGTTAAAATAAAGAGAGAGAGAGAGAGAGAGAGAGAGAGAGAGAGAGAGAGGGGAGAGGGAGAGAGACAGAGGGGAAATCAGGAAAGCATAACAAGACAGGCTAAAAGCATCGTTGCCCCCTCGGCCTCCTCACCCTGTGCCCAAATGGATGTCCTGAGGGAGGGAATGTGGGAGTGGAAAAGGCCAATTGGCCTGGCTGACCCTGTTTGTGAGAGATAGAGAAGAGGGAGGCTGAATGGCGTGTAGAGCCAGGATGTACTGTTGCATGTAGAATGAGGCCTAATGCTCCAAGATTGTTTAGCACTGGTTGCTTTAAGGACCGGTACCTATTGCAAGTTGCTGGAGGTGTAAAGACTAGGACAGCACCTATAGTCCTATGTGAAGTCTTGTGAGGGTCATTGACAGCATAATCTGGAATGCAGGTATATAATTTTTTACCTGTAGCCCTGCACCACACTCCATAATCTCTGTTGCTTGCAGTTCTGGAAAATGTCTCCATTTTCCTTGGAAGTTGTGTTGGTTATTGTTGTTTTACTAACTCGTTCCAGCCCTTTGACCTGGGTGCTGTTGGCCTAACAGGATCTGCAGACACACACTCGTGTGATGCTGGTGACGTCATACCGGCAATTTATGCAGATGACTCGCTTATTTTGGTGACTTATTAACCCCTCATCTGCCAGAGATTGGGCTGAATTCATTTAGCATTAAAGTAGCACGATAACGTTATTCATTTGAAATGGGGAAATTATCGCTCAACAAATAATTATAAATGTTGAAGCTCATTCCAGTGCTATTTTAGTTTTTTCCCACCACCTAGCTCATCAAATAAGAATAACACTGCTTCCAACATTTAAGTCCATTGGTCCTTATCTACAGTAATTGACAGTGGTCTGTTTTCTTTGGTAGCCAGCATCACTCAACACCTTCATCACTCAGCAGGCTAATTATCTGTAATGGTTTTTCCCATGCAGCCAAGCTTTTGTTATGTCTCTGTGTGGAGAGGTGTCTGTCTTTCTGTCAAGGGAAACCCTCCTCGCCACAGAGAAACAGAAACACACACACACAAACCCTCCTTGCCTCGCCACAGAGACAGATCTATGGGAGTGTACATGTAAACAAACCTAACAACGGACGCCGGCTACACGATTACAAAATGGCTCCTGGGACTGGGAGATACTGCTGTGCTGTGTGGTCCTGTGGAACAAGTTCCACTGCACAGACATCTCATCACAGCACAACCAGAGACCGGGACACAAGATTAAGACACGCAGACGCACAGTCGCTTAGCCTGACAGACACACAGGCGGACAGACAGACAGGCAGTTTCTATTCCAGTCAGGAGTTACATCAGACAGACTCCAATGTGATCAGAGGGGGCAAGGAGATTGGGTTTGAGGGATTTCTGGGTACTTTGTGCCACAGCGGTGGCAGCTATAGAGCTACCCAGACACTCTACCACACAGACAGACCGACCACATCCTGAGCAGGATTAGACTGTTTGGGTTTATATTAAGAAAAATGCTTTCTAAGAAGTATAACTGAAGCATAACTGCCAATGAAGGAGCTGATTGTGGACTTCAGGAGACAGCAGAGAGAGCATGTGGAATCATATGGATGGGGCCGCAGTGGAGAGGGTTAAAAGCTTCAAGTTCTCTGGCGTGCACATCACTGACAACCTGAAATGGTCCCGTCACACAGACCTCGTAGTGAGGAAGGCGCAACAGCGCCTCTTCAACCTCAGGAGGCTGAAGAATTTTGTCTTGGCCGCTAAGACCCTCACAGACTTCTACAGACTTCTCCTTTCGGAAAAGCTGACCACGACTCCATTTTGCTGATCCCTGCCTACAGACAGAAACTAAAACAAGAAGCTCCCGCGCTGAGGCCTGTTCAACGCTGGTCCGACCAATCTGACTCCACACTCCAAGACTGCTTCCATCACGTGGACTAGGATATGTTCTGTATTGCGTCAGACGATAACATTGACGAATACGCTGATTCGGTGTGCGAGTTCATTAGAACGTGCGTTGAAGATGTCGTTCCCATAGCAACGATTAAAACATTCCCAAACCAGAAACCGTGGATTGATGGCAGCATAGCATTGAGGGTAGGCAACAACATCTCCACCCCGATGATCCTCAACACTGGGGCCCCACAAGGGTGCGTTCTGAGCCCTCTCCTGTACTCCCTGTTCACCCACGACTGCGTGGCCACGCACGCCTCCAACTCAATCATCAAGTTTGCGGATGACACAACAGTGGTAGGCTTGATTACCAACAACGACGAGACGGCCTAAAGGGAGGAGGTGAGGGCCCTCGGAGTGTGGTGTCAGGAAAATAACCTCACACTCAACGTCAACAAAACTAAGGAGATGATTGTGGACTTCAGGAAAAAGCAGAGGGAACACCCCCTATCCACATCGATGGAACAGTAGTGGAGAGGGTAGTACGTTTTAAGTTCCTCGGCGTACACATCACTGTCACGCCTTGGTCTTAGTATTTTGTGTTTTCTTTATTTATTTGGTCAGGCCAGGGTGTGACATGGGTTTATTTTGTGGTGTGTTTTTGTATTGGGGTTTTAGTAGGTATTGGGATTGTGGCTGAGTAGGGTTGTCTAGGAAAGTCTATGGTTGCCTGAGGCGGTTCTTAATCAGTGGCAGGTGATTATAGTTGTCTCTGATTGGGAACCATATTTAGGCAGCCATATTCAGGAAGGCCAAGAAGATCATCAAGGACCTCAGCCACCCGAGCCACGGCCTGTTCACCCTGCTATCATCTAAAAGATGGAGACAGTACAGGTGCATTAAAGCTGGGACCGAGAGACTGAGATACAGCCTCTATTTCCAGGTCATCAGACCGTCAAACAGTCACCACTAGCCAGCCTCCACCCAGTACCCTGCCCTGAGCCTTAGTTACTGTTCCAGCCGGCTATCACCCAGTACCCTGCCCTGAGCCTTAGTCACTGTTCCAGCCAGCTATCACCCAGTACCCTGCCCTGAGCCTTAGTCACTGTTCCAGCCGGCTATCACCCAGTACTCTACCCTGAGCCTTAGTCACTGTTCCAGCCGGCTATCACCCAGTACCCTGCCCTGAGCCTTAGTCACTGTTCCAGCCGGCTATCACCCAGTACCCTGCCCTGAGCCTTAGTCACTGTTCCAGCCGGCTATGACCAGGTACTCTACCCTGAGCCTTAGTCACTGTTCCAGCCGGCTATCACCCAGTACCCTGCCCTGAGCCTTAGTCACTGTTCCAGCCGGCTATCACCCAGTACCCTGCCCTGAGCCTTAGTCACTGTTCCAGCCGGCTATGACCAGGTACTCTACCCTGAGCCTTAGTCACTGTTCCAGACGGCTATCACCCAGTACCCTGCCCTGAGCCTTAGTCACCGTTCCAGCCGGCTATCACCCAGTACCCTGCCCTGAGCCTTAGTCACTGTTCCAGCCGGCTATGACCAGGTACTCTACCCTGAGCCTTAGTCACTGTTCCAGCCGGCTATCACCCAGTACCCTGCCCTGAGCCTTAGTCACTGTTCCAGCCGGCTATGACCAGGTACTCTACCCTGAGCCTTAGTCACTGTTCCAGCCGGCTATCACCCAGTACCCTGCCCTGAGCCTTAGTCACTGTTCCAGCCGGCTATCACCCAGTACCCTGCCCTGAGCCTTAGTCACTGTTCCAGCCGGCTATCACCCAGTACTCTACCCTGAGCCTTAGTCACTGTTCCAGCCGGCTATCACCCAGTACTCTACCCTGCACCTTAGAGACTGCTGCCCTATGTACATAGAGTCATTGAACACTGGTTACTTTAATAGTGTTTACATACTGTTTTACCCACTTGATACTGTATTTACAGTATACTGTATATCAGTCATGGCTCATCCTATCTAATTACTGATGTACACACCATTTCTATTCCATACTGTCTTTACACACAATAATATGTACAGTATATATACAGTAACAGTAAAATGTTTGGACAATGCCAGGAGTGTGCAAAGCTGTCATCGACACAGGGTGGCTACTTTGAGGAATCTTGAGGAATCTAAAATATATTTTCACCTTTTTGGTTACTACATGACACCATGTGTTATTTCATAGTTTTGATGTGTCTTCACTATTATTCTACAATGTAGAAAAAAAAATGGAATAAGTACTGTATATATTTATAATACGGTCTCTGACGTTGCTCGTTATAATTATTATTATTGTTATTATACAGTATATATATATCTTTCTGGATTATGTGTGTATTGTGGGTTTTTTCCCTTTGTTTTGCTAGGTATTACTGCATTGTTGGAGCTAGAAACACAAACATTTCGCTCCACCTACGATAACATCTCCAAAGCTGTGTACTTCATTTGATTTGATTTGGAAATAATAACGGCATAATTAAAACATGTCTGGGAGATTGGGCTGCTGGCGTGGGATAAGCGCTTCACAGGGTATATGGCGACACTTCATTTTATACCTGTCTCTCTCAGCCTCCAACGTGCAGAGCACATGCACACTCTCCACAGCTCCGACTGGGGATGCTATTAATGTTTACAAGGCAGATTAGCAGAGATGGTGAAGAGGTGTCAAAACCTCAATGAAGGCTGGGAGAAATGGGCGTGGCTGATTGGTAAGAACTAGTTATGGCAGTTTGTCCAATCAAAGAGGTATAAGCGCAGAGAAAAGTGCGAGGAGGTAAGTGGTGTAAGAGGTGTAAGTGTTGTCTGCTGAAATACAGCGGGCCTACTTATTCCTTCTGGTTTGCAACATTATCGTCCAAAAATATGTGAGAAGAATGCCCAGCCCTTGTTACAGCTGCCGAAAGAAAGAGGATTTACAAGCTCCTGAAAAACAAGTTGCAACACAACACAAACAATAAGTAACCAATTAGTGTTACTAATGTTACTCTTTGAAAATAGAATGCTGATGCGTACACCGTGTAAACCACATGCGAACATCATATAAACCACATGCGAACACCGTGTAAACCACATGCGAACATCATATAAACCACATGCGAACATCATATAAACCACATGCGAACACCGTGTAAACCACATGCGAACATCATATAAACCACATGCGAACATCATATAAACCACATGCGAACATCATATAAACCACATGCGAAACATCATATAAACCACATGCGAAATACATGTAAACCACATGCAAACACCATGTAAACCATATGCGAACATCATATAAACCACATGCGAAATACATGTAAACCACATGCAAACACCATGTAAACCACATGCGAACACCATGTAAACCACATGCATACACCATGTAAGCCAAATGCAAACCACATGCGTATGCCCTTTCAGTTGTATGACATCGGATATGGTCTGATCAGGTCTGTTCTGGTTCTGTCTGCTTTAGGCACCAGCTCTCATCTGACTGATCAACAACAGGAACCACTGAGGAACTGTTGATAGAAACCATGTTGTCTGTCCACCCTCCTGTCACACACACACACACACACACACACACACACACACACACACACACACACACACACACACACACACACACACACACACACACACACACACACACACACACACACACACACACACACACACACACACACACACACACACACACACACACACACACAGGACATAAACCATGCTGTCTGTTCACCCTCCTCCTGTCTTGTCACACAGCCTTCCTGTCTTCCTGCTTAAAGTCGTCATCACACCTCATTCAGCCCTGACCCCTGGGGATCAACGTGTGACCTCACCCACCGCTTCAAACCAGGGTCAGAGGTCAATGTTTCAGCGGGCTGAAAGCGAGACTCTACAGATGTCTGTCTTGTCGTCATCAACTACCAGAGTTGAGAAGAAAGACAACACATTGTTGTGTTCGGCTGGAATCTTAAGGGATTGAGGTTCGTTTATAGGATGGTACATTTATGCTGGCATGGTAATCGTCATTGTAGCACATGGGAGGGTGAGGTGGAGTGCCACTGGCATCATTTCCAAAGATAGACACAGCAAGAAATAATATTTCCAGATTTTCCTAATATAATGATAAGATAACGCATAGCCGTGTACTCCTGGGGCTGTGTGTGTATTCTCAGGCATGTTGGGACAGGAACCATACTCCCGCCACCTCTACCCTCTCTCTCTTTTCTACCTCCCCCCTCTCTCTCTCTCTCTCTCTCTCTCTCTCTCTCTCTCTCTCTCTCTCTCTCTCTCTCTCTCTCTCTCTCTCTCTCTCTCTCTCTCTCTCTCTCTCTCTCTCTCTCTCTCTCATCTCCTGAGAATGTCACGCTCAGCGCTCTCTCTAACCCCAGTGTGGAAACGTAATTAATCTGATGATGATAATTCTGCACCTCATGTGGTAGATGAGTGCTAAATGCCCTTTCTCTTTCATGTTTATTTATTCTCTCTCTCTCTCTCTCTCGCTCTCTCTGTGTTTCTTCTCAACGATGATCGGAGAAAACTTGCCAAGAAGAGGGAAGGAAGGATGAGAGAAAGAAGAAAAGAAATGAAAAGAGAGAGTGAAATAGAGATGGAGAGAGAGAGACAGAGAGAGACCAGCAGTGCAGCAGTCATCTTCTTTAATTAAAAGTAATAAATCGTTGATTGCTCTCGTTGGTTCTGGCAAGAGGCTAACCTTTCTCTCTGGAACGACATGACCCAGATCTTCAGTACACCTCCCAGACCTCTGACAACCCTCCCTCCTTACCTTATCCTCTCCTCCACCATTGAAGTCCTGAGAAACGGTTTCGGCACACACACTCAAAGAAATGCTGGGCTAAAAACAACCAAGAAATGCTGGGTTAAAAACAACCCAGCGCCGGGTAAATAGTGGACAGAAAACACGTTGGCTTATTTTTGACCCGGTTGGGTCACTTAGTTGGGTTATTGAGCTATGATACGCCGGGTCAGATCAGAAGTCAGGAAGTGTGGCTTGGTAGGGGCGTGGCTTTCAGACAGTTCATTTTGGTCACCCATGAGAGTAAATGTCATTCTGTTTTGTTATATTGTCAAAATATGTTAAAGGTATTGCACAGCCATTCTGATTCCCATGTAAAAAAATATATTAAAAAAGCCTTTAAATGACTGAAATATCATTTTTGGGGGGTGATTTGTCTGTTGTTGGAAAATTACTTTTTCTAACTACCAGGAATTTTAAAAAGAGTGTGCCGGTAACTTATATTCGTTAGTCGCCTCGACTGACAGCTCGTTGAAACACATACACTACCGGTCAAAAGTGTTAGACCACCTACTCATTCAAGGGTTTTTCTCCATTTTTACTATTTTCTACATTGTTGAATAATAGAAGATATAAAAACTATGAAATAACACATATGGAATCATGTAGGAACCAAAAAAGTGCTAAACAAATCAAAATCTATTTTATATTTGAGATTCTTCAAATAGCCACCCTTTAACTTGATGACAGCTTTGCACGCTCTTGGCTTTCTCTCAACCAGCTTCACCTGGAATGCTTTAACAGCAGGCTTGAATGATTTCCCACATATGCTGAGCACTTGTTGGCTGATTTTCCTTCACGCTGCGGTCAGACTCATCCCAAACCATCTCAATTTGATGCAGCATTCCATCACTCTCCTTCTTGGTCAAATAGCCCTTACACAGCCTGGAGGTGTGTTGGATCATTGTCCTGTTGAAAAAAAACAAATGATAGTCCCACTAAGCCCAAACCAGATGGGATGGCGTATCACTGCAGAGTGCTGTATTAGCCATCCTGGTTAAGTGTGCCTTGAATTCTAAATAAATCACAAACAGTGTCACAAGCAAAGCATCCCCGCACCATGACACCTCCTCCTCCATTCTTCACGGTGGTAAATACACATGCAGAGATCATCCATTCGCTCCCACAAAGACACGGCGGTGGAATCCAAAGATCTCCAATTTGGACTCCAGATCAAAGGACAAATTTCCACCGGTCTAATGTCCATTGCTCGTGTTTCTTGGCCAAAGCAAGTCTCTTCTTCTTATTAGTTTCCTTTAGTAGTTCTTTCTTTGCAGCATTTCGACCACGAAGGCCTGATTCACACATTCCCCTCTGAACAGTTGATGTTGAGATGTGTCTGTTAATTAAACTCTGTGAAGCATTTATTTGGGCTGCAATTTCTGAGGCTGGTAAATCTAATGAACGTATCCTCTGCAGCAGAGGTAACTCTTGGTCTTCCATTCCTGTGGCGGTACTCATGAGAGCCAGTTTCATCATAGCACTTAATGGTTTTTGCGACTGCACTTGAAGAAACTTTAAAAGTTCTTGAAATGTTCCGTATTGACTAACCTTCATGTCTTAAAGTAATGATGGACTGTGGTTTCTCTTTGCTTATTCGAGCTGTTCTTGTCATATGGATTTGGTCTTTTACCAAATAAGGTCTTCTGTATACCCCACTACCTGGTCTCAACACAACTGATTGGCTAAAATGCATAGAGAAGGAAAGAAATTCCACAATTGAACTTTTAACCTGTTAATTGAAATGCATTGCAGTTGACTACCTCATGAAGCTGGTTGAGAGAATGCCAAGACTGTATAAAGCTGTCATCAAGGCAAAGGGTGGCTATTTGAAGAATCTCAAATTATATTGAAAAAAATATTGGTTACTACATGATTCCATATGTGTTATTTCATAGTTTTGATGTCTTCACTATTATTCTACAATGTATAAAATAGTAAAAATAAAGAAAAACCCTTGAATGAGTAGGTGTTCTAAAACTTTTGACCGGTAGTGTATGTCAAGACACTTGAATGCAGTGAGCAGTAGTGATGTTACGTCTGATACCAGTGCTCCGAGGCATGCGTCAAAATTGCTAAGCAGCCAACTTCAAAGCAGTGTACCGATGTGGGTATCACTCTATCAGACGTACATTATCAATGACGTCCAAAGCTTAGTTTGATCATGTGCTTTTTTTAAACCATGTGTTGCAAAATGCGAGATACCAGTAATTATACTGTGGTTCCGGTGCTTTCTTTGATTCTAAGCTGCTTTCAAACACCGACCTCTACTGGACAACCTGTTATTGCAACTGATTATAGGCTACCAAGCCAACGAGTTACCACTGCGCCACAGAGGTTTGATATGTCTGTGAAGCTTACAGGGCTATAGTCCCACTAACAAAGCTAACTTCCCACAATGACAGAAGGGAAAATGGTTGTCTAAGTATGATTCCCAATCAGAGATAATGATAGACAGCTGTCCCTTATTGAGAACCATACCCGGACAAAACATAGAAATACAAAAACATAGAAAACGGAACATTCTGCCCACCCAAATCACACCCTGACCAAACCAAATAGAGACATAAAAAGGCTCTCTAAGGTCAGGGCGTGACAACTGGTGTATTAAAAGTTTAGTAGGGGCTATCGGATAGCCGCTATCCCCTTAATAATCCGGCCTCCTGAATCCAAGTGTTTGACATTGGGGAGGGGACCAGTAACTTTATGATCAAACTTTATTAATGTAGAAGCAACAGTCATTTTTCATACATTGGTCATCATACTTGGCGCATGGAACTGATCATTTGAATCTACAGTAGACATATTACTGAAAGAAATACAGTATGTTAGAGTCATTTTCCAGGACACTTCCAATTACAGTTAATAACAGTACTTTTTCAGCATCTTACCCATAATGCAATGCAATCTACAGCATTAATGCTGTAAAACAGATTTACAGTATTTTACTGTGCATTCTACAGTATTTTACTGTTGAAATAACAGAAAAGTCCTACAGTGTGTGCATTTTGGGTTTTGGTCCCTCTCTTCCTCCAACCATCTCCCCAAAACAGTGGCCATGTTTTGGGGAGAGGGTGGGAAAGAGATGGAATAGCCAGTCTCATTGTTTACACATGGTCATTGTACTTTGGACTGAAGTGAGCATTCATCTTTAATAGTCTCTAAAACATGGCCCTGGAATGACTGACTGCCAGAGTCAGGAGAGGGGAGGCAGGAGCGAGATGAGATGGGAGGGCTGCACTGGAGAAGAGAATAGGAAGAGGTCATGTATTTTTTCCCTTTGAAAAATCTATTTATTTCTTAGCAATTCTTAAGCACTTGAGAAGGTCTGAATCGTCCGAAACATTGCAGTTATTATGTTTTAATTTCACACAGACAATTAGTAATACATGTCAATGATGTTTGTTCTTTGCTAACATTGAATTGATTGCTATGCTGTGTTCCCATCTGATTTTGATCTGCAGATCAGAGTGTACAAACACAATAATAGTTCTCTGACTGACATACAGGTAACTGCCAAAATAAAGGAAACACTAACATAAGGTTTCTTAATAGGGCGTTGGGCCACATCTTCAATGCTCCTTGGCATCGATTCCACAAGTCTCTGGAACTCTATTGGAGGAATTGCGACACCATTTCCCCCACAATAAATTCCATAATTTGGTGTTTTGTTGATGGTGGTGGAAAACGCTCATCAAATCATTCAGTGACCACTCGTGCACTGTGGATGGGGCCATTGTCATCCTGGAAGAGACCACTCCCATCAGGATAGAAATTATTCACCATAGGTTGAAGGTGATCACTCAGAATGGCTGTGTATTTGTTGGCGTTTACCTTTCCCTCCAAGGGTTTGAGTGGAACATGCCAGGAAAATGCACCCCCGCACCATAACAGCCGCCATAACCCTCATCTACTCAAGTGTTTCATTTATTTTGGCAGATCCCTGTATTTTCCACTGGGTTTAATGTTTTTTGGAAATGTGGGCCAAACCCTCAGATGTAACCTATCGTACCCTTATGACTGAATCAGCTACTGTTCCATATTTGTCACGTATTTTTCACAAACACAAGGCAGGCATGCCCCTACATAGTTCACCTCACAGAAGATCTCTAATGTGACAGATAACTGACAGGTCATCAAAACAGAATTAGCTTGCTGAATTTATCTTTCACAACACCTTGGACAGAACCTGTTGCTTTGCTCTGGTTGAGCTCTCTGACTCACAGTTAACCTCTCCGAGGCTGAGCTCATTTGTAATTCAAATCAGAGATCATGTGGATAATGTAGCATTAAGGCTATGAGTCTCCTACGCAACAGGTTTTAACCAAATAACATGTTGTGAGCCAGGGCAAGCCAGTGCATTAAATGTAATTAACTAAAGCCGACGAGACCTGGAATTATTAACGGCACCACTCTGGGTTCGCTGTGACAAATGGCTTCTCACAAATACATAATAACAGTCTCTAATGCACTCTCCAAGTGTTGCTATATGGCTCACAACCTAGACTCTCATCACAATAATAAGATCCCTTCATCTTTTCCTGGGATAGCTACTAAAGAATAATGGGGGATACATTAGTTTATTATCAGCCATGAAGGAACTACACAGACACCTCTTGAGGAGGCACAACACACAGAAATAGGAGAAGAGATTTGATGAATTGCTTTCAAACAGTGTCACCTCGTATCCTGCCACAGCGGCAAACAATAACTGGATTAAATTACTGCACAGTCTGCCGTTGAACATCGACGTGAACAACCCCAATCTGAATTAGCATCATCATATTTTCCTCCTTTTGCAGACAAAACACTAATGTATTGGTAATAATGTTGTTATTGTGTTGGGTATGTGTGGAATAGACCTCATTTTAACACAATTCCACCTTTTACAGTTCATGTTGTGATCGTGGAGGTAATAAAGGATATTTTCAGGACTAATTGTCACAAATTTAGGATGTTTTTTCTTCTTCTCAGGAATGAAATCATCTTAAAATGTCAAGACAACCTGCTGCTCTTATATGTCTTGAATATTTACAGGTGAATTAGAGGTGGTTTACTGGTTGCCGCTCTAATTAGGAAGTGAACATCCTTCTGTTTTGTTGAGTTAATTCACCATCTTGACCCAGAGATGAACTGCACATTTACTCTTCACTAATTGCCTCATCCTTATGAGAGGATGTCTGTTTACTTCTGAGAGATGTTGACATGCCATTAAAATGACTGATAATGAGGGGTAGGTAGAAACAAGTTTATTATAGTTAACATAAAATAACATTCAGTAACTGAAAAATAACTATACTGAAACTATTATCTATTATCTTTGACTGTAAAACAAACAAAAATAAAATAAAAACCATCATAAATTATGTTTAGTTTTAGTTTTTTCCTTCTAACCAAACAGAGTATTCAAGCTTTTTTTTTCTAATGCGGTTTTCGAGCTTCTGGATCTGGCCCGTAAATGCTGCAAGTAGATTCCCAATGTTTCAAATAGGCCTAGCTTGTGCATTACTATCACTAGCTATCACTAGATAATAGTGAAGAAATCTGAGGACTGACCAGTGACTGGACCAAGCTAGAGCAGCTTGTGAAGTTGCTAGAACCGTACGCAATCCACACCGACCAACTTCAAACTGACAGCCAGTCGTTGTCTGATGTGGTGCCATGCCATCTCAACCTTGAGGCACACTTGCAGTCAACTACTGTTGCAAAACAGTTGGCACAGGTCTTCCTGAAGTCACCGCGTGAGCGCTTTGCATGCATAATGAATAATCTGGCAGCCAACTTCGAACCAACCCCTACAGCAGCTTGCCTGATGGACACAAGTGGGTCTCTGGCACATCGCTCAACAGAGATGGAGCCACTGATGAGGGATGCAGAGTCTTTTGTACTTCAGCAAATCAGAAAGTACAGCCTTGGAGCAGCAGGACCTCTGCAAGATGCCAGCACATTGAATCCAGCATAGATCTCGACCACAGTTGTTCAGAAATATGGCTTCCTTTTTCATAAAATTAAAAATGACAAAACGGAATAAAAAGTCGGTTGAAGATTGTGTCTGAGGTCACTGTCCAGTCGGAGGGTCAACCTGGCAGGGCATTAAATGTGGGAATATGGAAATACCTGGAAAAGGTCAAGGGGAGCATGTTTACAGAGTCACCTCTCCAGTTCTGGCAGGCAAGGATAACTGTTTATCCAAAGCTGTGCCCTGAGGCACTGGATCTGGTTTGTGCCCCTGCATCCCAAGCGTTCGTGGAGAGAATATTTAGTCTGTCATCAGGCTTGAGAAACCCCCTCTCTGGAATGGAGACTTCCTGAAGTTAACCAGAAAATCTTGTTTGGTTGAAAAGAAACACACACACACACACACGCACACACACACACACACACACACACACACACACACACACACACACACACACACACACACACACACACACACACACACACACACACTGGATTTGCGAAGAAGCGTTGCATTGCCTATGTTTTTGCTCTTGTTGCAGCAGTTTTTATTTACCCTATTTGAAGGTGTTAGACAGTGGTACACGTTTATTATTACATAAACATGACATGTCAAATGTGCCATGAATTCTCTGGCTGTTTTTTCCTCTCTCTTTCTTCCGATAGAGGTAAAGATACTTGATTCTTCTTGCATCTACTACTAAAGTTGTAAAGTAACAGATTGGTGTAAACATGTGCAAGAGAGTTTCCTTCCACCATATTTCTTGCACCAGTCTGGGCGCTTATCCTTTAAATCCTTTAAAATCCAAGTCGCTTTAAGATTGTTTTAGAATTTAAACCTAACCAAATGTCCTGGCCATTGAGTTATATGGAGTCCTCTGGCGGACTTTTGCCATTTTGATTTAGGCAACTGGGCCGGAGGTCCAACTTCATTGGCTGATCCCTCCTGATGACCTGGTTGGAGTCGTGACAGCAGGGTCATCAGGAGGGATCAGTAAATAAATGTTACTCGTAAAGAAGAAAATGTACTATTTCAAGAGGATCTGGCCTCAATGGCACTTCCCATGCACTCACAGATGCCACCGGGACACCGATACAGAGACGTTATGTCTATCCAAGTCTATGGTCCTGGCCCATCACCTCATGTATTACTGCCCACCAGTAGCAGGAAGTGACATCCCCCCCAAAAAAACTATAGGTCTACAACACATAAACGGCTCCTAGCCTCCCACACATAGGCTAATTTCTGTCCCTATCACTAACACTAAAACTGATAAAAATTAAATATACGTGTTTTTATCAAACTGAAACTAAAGAAAAACTAGTAAATCAAGTCTGAAAACATACTGAAACTAAACTGAATCTAAAAACAAAACAAAAAATCTAAAAACAAACCAAAATAAAAGGCTAAAATAATCTGTACATAGTCTGATTTTGTTTCTTGGCAAATGTAGTTTGTGTTAGCAGTTAGATAGATTTGAAAATAATTACATTAGAACAACAGGTTCATTGTTTATCTGTAAACTCATGAAGCTACTCAATAAGCTCTTTACAATTGTATAATTATGTTATAAGGTGTATTTGTAGCAAGCCAATGCTTGTTCAACAAGACAACAATATTGATTTTTTTGCTGTTAAGCAAGGGAGATAAAAATAAGCTTGCATGCCTGTGAAGTTACATCAGGATACTTATTGCTTGAATAATTCCTCTTCATCACCTATGGTATCTTCATCTACCAAATCTCACACCTGTAGTGCAGTTCCGGTCTTTGCTTTTGTAAAAAGTGTTCATTTGGAGTCTTTCCAGATGTTACACACCTCTCTAGGATTGTGTCCTGATACACACACACATGCACACGCACACACACACACTTCTTTAGTTCTGGGTTTTAGAGATACAAGATGATTCTGTAACATTCAAAAATGATTATTTTGCAATATATATATATTTTTTGTAAATGCATTCCATTTGAGTCTTTATAGCTGTGAATGGATGTTAACGTTTCTGTTGAACTCATCTCATGTAGACATACACTCACTTAATGAGACATGGCTTCTCTTTCTACTTTGGTGTTGGTCTCCAACAATGTTTAAGGCACAATCCATACTATTTATTGTTGCTACAATGACTTGTCCTTGTGTGATATAAACATGTAGGAATTAGAGTATGTTGAACAACTTTATCAACTCCAAAAGAGGAATGGCATACGAACGGTATTAGGTATTTTTGACTTATTACTCTGAACCAAATTGTAAACAGATATTGCAGTTTTTTCCAACTGCTTACACACATTTTCAAAACTGCCTCTTTTTTTTCAAAACTATACACACAATTCCCAAAACTGCACACACAAAATGCAAAATGCCTCACATCTCCTTCAAAATGTAACACTGCATTCAAAATGCCATAAACACATGTCAGAATGAAGCATTTGCATCAAATGGCAAACATTGCTTTCATAATAGTACATTTTTGGATATACCATGTAAAAACTGTTGTTCTAAATCTAAAGCTCTTTGGTCTTTCATAGGCTTATATCTACATTTCAATACAATGTTCTACAGTGAAAGTAATCTGCTGAGAGGGGTAACAAGTACACTGTAAACACCAATGCAATGTAGAAACAGAACATATTTATTAGGCCAAACATTAGTTGTTCACAGTAGCATACAACAAAACCATAAACATATGTAAACCAAAAGTATATTCTTTAGAATACAGTAAAGACAACAATTGTGTGTGTGGGGTCCCAGGGGGGGCAGTCCAGGAATTGGTAGGGGGGGCAGTCACCAGTGCTAAGCTTCATCTCTTCTCCGGCCTTGGTCTGGCCACAATACTTCGTCCACATCACAAGATACGTTTTCTCTTGCCAAACATCCGAGGGAAGTATCTCCTAGCGTGGCGTATCCAACCTTGGACAGAGGCAACCTCTATGTCCCCACATGGAGGGAAGTATCTCCTAGCATGGCGTATCCAACCCTGGACAGAGACAACCTCTATGTCCCCACATGGAGGGAAGTATCTCCTAGCATGGCGTATCCAACCCTGGACAGAGACAACCTCTATGTCCCCACATGGAGGGAAGTATCTCCTAGCATGGCGTATCCAACCCTGGACAGAGACAACCTCTATGTCCCCACATGGAGGGAAGTATCTCCTAGCATGGCGTATCCAACCCTGGACAGAGACAACCTCTATGTCCCCACATGGAGGGAAGTATCTCCTAGCATGGCGTATCCAACCCTGGACAGAGACAACCTCTATGTCCCCACATGGAGGGAAGTATCTCCTAGCATGGTGTATCCAACCTTGGACAGAGTCAACCTCTATGTCCCCACATGCGTCCTCCATTGCCTGGAGAAGCGGCATGCGGGCATAGGGTTGGCGATCATACACTTTCCAGGGCCAGGCTGAGAAGAATTCCTCTACGGGATTTAGAAAAGGTGAATATGGGGGTAGGTACAAAACTACAAATTGTGGATGGGTGGCAGACCAGTTTTGGACCAGAACTGTAAGGGATTTCCTCCTCTTCCTCCGAAGAGGAGAGGCGAGAAGGATCGGAGGACCAATATGTGGCGTGGTAAGTGTCCATGGTTCTTTTAATACATTTTTTTTTGATTGCTTAAGCACGATTTTCAAAACAGGGCCCGTGTTTTCAAAACACTACACACAATTAACACAACCACACACCCAATTAGCAAAACACTACAGATCCTTTGCAAAATTAAACACTCTTGTAAAAACTATACACTTCTTTATAAAAACCACACTTTGTTACCATATGAAACACACACGTTTCACATTACTATACTCTGTTTGCACGAGTTACACTCTGCTGTGATAAACCCAAAACACTTTTAGCACTTCTACTTCCCTATGATTAGAGTAGGCTACTATCAACAAAGTACAAATATAATGTAAATTCATCAAACACTACACAAGACCAATGTTGCAGACTGAAGAAACTCATGTGTTTCTCAACACGCCCAAAATGTTGACATGGAGATTCATAATACTGTAACCAAACGTCACTTTACGTATTGTAAGTTAAAAAAAACAACAAAATAACTAGACATTGTCTCTTCGCCTAGCTGGATCTGGCCAGAGAATTTCATCAACATCGCAGGCAATGTTGTCATTAGCAAGACACCTTGGGAAGAAACGTCTTGAATGACGAATCCATCCTTGCATTGCTGCTACCTCCATTTGGTCACAGGCCTCCTCCATGGCTTGGATGAGGGGTACCTCAGCCTTCCACCGCCATGCCGAGAAAAACTCTTCTATAGGGTTGAGGAATGGAGAGTATGGTGGAAGATATAGGACGGTGAAATGTGGATGTTGCTGAAACCAGTTCTGAACCAGAGCAGAGCGGTGGAAAGACACATTGTACCAGACAACAATGTATTGCATATGATCGAATTGATTTGCTGCTGTTATGTTGTGCAATTGGTCCAAGAATGTAAGTATGAGTGCTGTGTTGTAAGGGCCCATATGGGCATGGCGGTGGAGGACACCATTCTGTGTAATGGCTGCACAGAGTGTTATATTACCCCCACGTTGCCCTGGGACATTGACTATAGCCCTGTGGCCAATGATGTTTCTTCCCCTCCTTCGTGTTCTCGTCAGGTTGAACCCAGCCTCATCTACGTAAATGAACTCATGCTGGATATCCTCTCCATCCATTCGTAAAACTCTGAAAAACAGTGTCAGGCAAAATTATGTAGTTCAGTGTAGATCTAGTATACATATTACAGTACAGTAAAATATTATGAGACAGTATGCAAGATCACACTGCTAAAGTGAATACATACCTCGGCATAATCATGCCGCAGTCGTTTCACCCTTTCGGAATTGCGCTCGAAAGGCACTCGATAAATTTGCTTCATTTGAATATGTTTTTTTTAGGATGCCTGGCAGTGTTGATGTTGAGACCTGATGGATATCGTTGAAAATGGCGTGGTTATTGACTATGTTAGCTTGGAGCTGCTTGAGTGCATCTCCCGCTCTTGCTGTTCTGTGAACATAGGAGGCCTTCCCCCTTGTCGTCCCTGACCCTCAATTCTGTGTAGAAAAACAGTATACAATAGTACAGTAATTTCACAGGAAAAGGCAACAGAAGTGCTGATAGTGCATAGAATACAGTACTGTAAGCAGTTACTGAAACCGTGCAGATGTTTTTGATATGATGATATTTTTACAATACCTATTTTCCAGTCGAAATGTTCTCATCACACTTGCCACTGTATATCGGCTTAGATTTGGCTGTACTCGCAGTCCAGCCTCCCTCAGCGTCAGACCGTGGTTGACAACGTGGTCAACCAGTGTTGCGCGGATCTCATTTGTCAGATTCGTCCACTTTGAGCACCTTCTTGTCTTCCTCCTCCTCGTCTTATTCTTTCTCTGACTCTTTCCATTGTGCTTGAAGACCGATGAACTCACCTGCTGCTTTTTATAGTGCTTATACACACCTGATTGGTGTGTCTACAATTAAGCAAACGAGTGTTTGCACACCTGATGACTGTGTTGAACAAATTGGTTGGACGGTGTGGTAATTTGACAGTCAGTGCTTTGGTATTGCAAGGACGTGACTTCATGATAGATTTTTGTGTGTAATGTATGTTAAGTGTGTTTAGTGTTTTGAAAATCACTGTGTGTAGAGTTTTGCAACAAGTGTGAGGTTGACAATGTGCTTATAGTTGTGCAAATATGGGCTGATGTTTTACTTCTGGAGTGTAAGGTTTTGCTAATAGTGTACTACTTTTAATTTTAGTGTTTAAGCAATCCAAAAAATCTGTAAGAAATACTACACATGAACATGACTGAAATACAAAAACAATAAATGTGGAATGAACGAAACCCAAAACAATACCGTGTGGTGAAAAACACAGACACGGAAACAAACACACAGTGAAACCCAGGCTACCTAAGTATGATTCTCAATCAGAAACAACTAACGACACCTGCCTCTGATTGAGAACCATACTAGTCCGAAACATAGAAATCCCCAAAATCCCCTCATAGAAAAACAAACAGACTGCCCACCCCAACTCACGCCCTGACCATACTAAATAATGACAAAACAAAGGAAATAAAGGTCAGAACGTGACAAGAACAGCCCGGGGAAAACTAACCCCGTTTTGAGTGATGGCATCACACATAGTTATATTACCCCCATGCTGTCCAGGGACATTGGTAATTGCCCTCTCTCCTATTACATTCCATGGCGCCTGGTTTTGGTGAGGTTGAAGTCAACCTCATCCACATGAATAAATTCCTAGCGAATTACATGGGCATCTAGCTCCAATACTCTCTGTAACAGACAAAAGGATATACAGATGAGTAAACATGTCTGAAGTACTGGAAGTAGTGTTGCATACATACCTCTACAAAGTCATGTCGCATATTCTTGACTCTGTCAGAGTTTCTCTCAAATGGCACCTTGTAAAGTTGTTTCATCGTCACTCGGTGCCGTTGGAGGATGCGTTGTATGGTCGACTGGCTTACAGCATTGATGTTGTTAAATATGGTGTCATTCTTCAAGATATGCTCTCTTATCTCTCGAATCCTAATTGCATTGTTGGCCAAAACCATATTTATAATTGCAGTCTCTTCTTCATCTGTAAACAAGCGTCCTAGTCCTCCATGGTGTCTTTGCCTTTCCACTCTGTACAGAATTCAAACACAGTATGTGTTCAGCATAGGAACTGTAAACAATGTACAAACAAATGTAGTACAGCATGATAACCAACCTCATTCATTCAATGCAGTGCAGTAAATGGATGGCTTAGAGTTACAAATGTTTATGCAATCATACGTATTTTACAGTACATTGCTGTAATGCTAAAATAGTCATTAGATAATTGCATACCTGTTCTCATTTCTGAAGGTTCAAATTATGGACGCCACTGTAAATCGACTCAAGTTGGTCAAACTGTGGTTGATCACATGATCAACAAGTGTTGCCCCAATCTCATTAGAGATGGCTCTCCTTCCTTCTCTTCTTTGCCCTCGTCCTCTTCTTCCTTTTCCTCTCCCTCCTACTCCTCTTGCTCTCTGTCCATTTTAGGGATCCATTGTTCAAAACAGGTAATCTGACCTTTGACCTATTTATAGGGCTATACTACAGTAAAGCAGTGATTAGTTAGTGATCAGTTAAGCTACTAGTGTTTGCACATGTGAGGAGTGTGTGTGTGACCTGGTGAATATGTGTAGCATTTTGATTGGTTGTGTTTGGAAAAGGAAAGCAAGTCACTTCCTGTTAGATTTTTGTGTTTTAGGTAGAGAATTGTGTTGTAGTGTTTTGAAAAAAGTGTTTTATGCAATTGACAACTGAGTCAAAGGCTGAGAAATAGCTTATGGGTTTGGATATTTGGTGTGTAGTTTTGCACTTTGAGTGAGAGGTTTCAAAAATCGTGTGACATGAAAAGATTTTGTGTGTAAGCAGTTGGAAAAAACTGTAATGTAAAAGTGGAATTTCCAGCAATGTAAAAAGTCCAGGCCTGGTTTCCAGAGACAAGCTATGTCACCTGGAATGCTGACTGGCTGTTTCACAGTAGTCTTGAATAACTTCCGAGTTGGATGACCGTTCAAAATCATTTTTTCAGTCGGAGCTCGTTTTTGTTCGAGTTCCCAGTTGGATTGAATGAACTAAAGTCGGAAGTCAAAGATTTCCAAGTTCTGAGTTCAGCTTCCGAGTTCCCAGTTGGTTTGAATGCAGCATCACACATTTTAATTTATTTTACTCCATGTACAAATGACAAATATCAGGCACAAATATGAATTATACAAATGATCAGCAATCAACAGCTTAAATATGTCTACTGTGTCCAGATTCCCTTTCCCCGCACTATTTTCAAATGACAGTATGCTCAAACTGGACAGTTTTATCTCAATCTCTTCATTCAAAGACTCAATCATGGAAACTCTTACTGACAGTTGTTGGCTGCTTTGAGTGAGGAATTGTTGTCTCTACCTTCTTACCCTTTGTGCTGTTGTCTTGTTCTCGGGACAAGAATAGACTGGCGAGTTTCAGAAGAAAGTTCTTTGTTTCTGGCCATTTTGATCCTGTAATTGAAAGCACAAATGCTGACGCTCCAGATACTCAACTAGTCTAAAGTAGGCCAGTTTTATTGCTTATTTAATCAGTACAATAGTTTTCAGCTGTGCTAACATATTTGCAAAAGGGTTTTCTAATGATCAATGAGCCTTTTAAAATGTTCAACTTGGACTAGGTAACACAATGTGCCATTGGTGGTTGCTGATAATGGGCCTCTGTACGTCTATGTAGATATTCCATTAAAAATCATCTGTTTCCAGCTACAAAAGTCATTTACAACATTACAATGTCAACACTGTATTTCTGATCAATTTGATGTTATTTTAATGGACAAAAATGTGCTTTTCTTTCAAAAACAAGGACGTTTCTAAGGGACCCCAAACTTTTGAAAGATTGTGTAAATATAGTTGAAGTCGGAAGTTTACATACACTTAGGTTGGAGTCATTAAAACTAGTTTTTCAACCATTCAACAAATGTCTTGTTAACAAACTATAGTTTTGGCAAGTCGGTTAGGACATCTACTTTATGCATGACTCAATTAATGCATGACTCATTTTGACCAACAATTGTTTACAGCCAGATTATTTCACTTATAATTCACTGTATCACAATTCCAGTGGGTCAGAAGTTTACATACAATAAGTTGACAGTGCCTTTAAACAGCTTGGAACTTTCATAGCTATAGAAGCTTCTGAAATGCTAAATGACATAATTTGAGTCAATTGGAGGTGTACCTGTGGATGTATTTCAAGGCCTACCTTCAAACTCAGTGCCTCTTTGCTTGACATCATGAGAAAATGAAAAGAAATCAACCAAGACCTCAGCATTTTTTTGTAGATCTCCACAAGTCTGGTTCATCCATGGGAGCAATTTCCAAATGCCTGAAGGTACCATGTTCATCTATACAAACAATAGTACGCAAGTATAAACACCATGGGACCACGCAGCCGTCATACCGCTCAGGAAGGAGACGCGTTCTGTCTCCTAGAGATGAACGTACTTGGTGCGAAAAGTGCAACTCAATCCCAGAAACAACAGCAAAGGACCTTGTGAAGATGTTGCTGGAGGAAACAGGTACAAAAGTATCTATATCCACAGTAAAACTAGTCCTATACCGACATAACCTGAAAGGCCGCTCAGCAAGGAAGAAGCCACTGCTACATAACCACCACAAAAAGCCAGGCTACGGTTTGCAATTGCACATGGGTACAAAGATCGTACCTTTTGGAGAAATATCCTCTGGTCAGATGAAACAAATATAGTACTGTTTGGCCATAATGACCATCATTATGTTTGGATGAAAAAGGGGGAGGCTTGCAAGCTGAAGAACACCCTCCCAACCATGAAGCACGGGGGTGGCAGCATAATGTTGTGGGGGTGCTTTGCTGCAGGAGGGACTGGTGCACTTCACAAAATAGATAGAAAATTAGGTGGATATATTGAAGCAACATTTCAAGACATCAGTCAGGAAGTTAAAGCTTGGTCGCAAATGGGTCTTCCAAATGGACAATGACCCCAAGCATACTTCCAAAGTTTTGGCAAAATGGCGTTTAGATAACAAAGTCAAGTTATTGGAGTGGTCATTACAAAGTCTTGACCTCAATCGTACATATAATTTGTGGGCAGATCTGAAAAAGCGTCTGCGAGCAAGGAGGCCTACAAACCTGACTCAGATTCACCAGCTCTGTCAGGAGGAATGGGAATGTTATGAAACACTGGGAATGTGATGAAAGAAATTAAAGCTGATTCTAACTGACCTAAGACAGGGAATTTTTACTTGGATTAAATGTCAGGAATAGTAAAAACTGAGTTTAAATGTAATTGGCTAAGGTGTATGTAAACTTCCGACTTCAACTGTCACGTCCTGACCTTAGTTCCTTTTTTATGTCTCGTTTTTTAGTTTGGTCAGGGCGTGGGTTGGGGTGGGCATTCTATGTTTTGTGTTCAGTGTTTTCTATTTCTATGTGTTTGGCCTGTTATGGTTCCCAATCAGAGGCAGCTGGCAATCGTTGTCTCTGATTGAGAACCATACTTAGGCAGGGGAGACCTACAGGAGGCCTGTTGCGTGGAGGAGGCACCGGATGGACCGGGCTGTGGGGGAGCACTGGAGCTCTGGTGCATACCCCTCGCACCTCTTCCTTAGACTCAATGCCCACATTCGCCCGACACGGGCGGAGCGCAGGCATAGGGCGAACTGCACCCTCCCAGCGCCCCGGAGACACAGCACACAGAGCCGGAGCAGGATATCCTGTGCCAAAACGGCGTACCGGAGACCAAACATGCTGAGCTGGCACAACACGCCCTGGCTGGATGCTCTCGCATGGCACTTGCGGGGGGCTGGCCTATAGCACTGGCAACACCGTGCGCTTCACCGCATAACACGGTGCCTGACCAGTACTACGCCTCTCCCGGTAAGCATGAGGAGTTGGCTCAGGTCTATCGCCTGACTCCGCCAATCTCCCCGTGTGCCCCCCATAAAATTGTTTTTGGGGTTGCCTCTCGTTCCTGTTGCGCTGCCTTACCTCATATCGCCGCCGCTCAGCTTTCGCTGCCTCCAGTTCTTCTTTGGGGCGGCGATATTCCCCAGCTTGTGCCCAGGGTCCCTTGCCGTCCAATATCTCCTCCCAAGTCCAGGAGTCCAGAACCCTCTACTCCTTGTTACGCTGCTTGGTCCTTTGGTGGTGGGTAGTTCTGTAACGATTGTCTTCCTCTTCTGATGAGGAATAGGATGGATCGGACCAATGCGCAGCGTGGTAAGTTTTCATGTTATATTTATTTGAACAGAAACACTAACCAAAATAACAAAGAGAGTGAAACGAAAATGAAACAGTCTTGTAGGTGCAACAAAACCACTAATCAGAAAATAACTACCCACAACCCATAGTGGGAAAACAGTCTGTCTAAGTATGGTTCTCAGAGACAACGATTGACAGCTGCCTCTGATTGGGAACCATACCAGGCCAAAACCAGAAATACAAAACCTAGAACAAAACATAGAATGCCCACCCCAACTCACACCCTGACCAAACTAAAATAGAGACATAAAAAAGGAACTAAGGTCAGGACGTGACAGTGCGTGCATTTTCCTCTCTTCATTTAGCCTCTACGTGGAAAATCCCAACTCACCACATTCAATAAGGCTACGTTTAACTCCACCTAATGAAGCTGCTGTGACACAAGATAAGGCCTCAGCACGGCCTGGTTTTCCACAGTTAGAAGGCCACAGGTTAGTCCATCCGTCATTCCCTACCACTGTTCAACCCAGCGTCTTTGGAAAAGCACCCGACTCTGAACAAGAGAACAAGGAAGAAGGAGTTCAAAACCATACCACTGTGGCATTCGTCAAGCTGTCAGAGGAGCCCGCCCCTGTGTTTTCACTCCTCCCAAAAGAGGGCCATCTTTCACACTGTTTTGTGTTTGACGAGGGCAACGATCATATCCTAAACTTATTGATCCAAACACGCACTTCATCTTGAGGGTGATTTACTTTCTTTTTTTTGCCATTCATGGTCATAGTCATGGCTTCAATCTGTCAGAAACATGGCACGACAGGCACACTAGCTGGCTAGGCCTCGCAGACACTTTTTCCCCCCAATTTTGAATGCTATCAGTGCAGCTGTGCTGGTCTATATCGACGGCCCATCTGCCATGAGTGAGAGATGCAAACAAAAGCCTCTTTTGTCCCATCCATATTATCTCTCTCTGTTACCTCATTTTCTATTAATTACACAAAACAATGATTTCAGCTGCAGACTGGGTTAATGGTTTAGTTAATTTAGAATATGGACAATGCAGTTGTTGTCTTTCTTATGAAGAAGGTCAAAACCAAATGAGCATGGAGGATGAATATTGCTTTTTAAATTGACTATGAGTTCATCAATACTTGGAATAACTTATAATGATGTTGCTGTATTATATCTTGAGTAAGCATTATTGATTGACCGTTTATTATGTGGGTATGTTGGCTGGTGTGTGTGCATGTGTGTGTCAAGATGATTTTAGGTATGTTTTCACATTTATTTAGTTTTTGAAATTCAGTTTAGTTTCAGTTAGTTTTCAGATTCACTTTACTAGTTTTTATTTTGTTTAATATTTATAAGAATATATATATTTTGTTTTTATATTATTTAGTTTCAGTTTTAGTGTTAGGGACAGATAGCAGCCTATGGGAAGATCTAAATTGCATACCCCTTGCATCCTAGCTCCTTGTCTCCTTCTTAAAACCCATTGGATGACAAAGCCAAAGTCACTCCCCTCTGACCTTCTCTTCCATTGGGTTTTGAGAAGGAGGCGAGGAAAAAGGATGCGATGAGTATGCAATTGAGATCTTCTCTGTGTGGTAGGCTAGGAGCCGTTTTTGTCTTGTATAGTTGTGTTTTTGGGGATGACATTTCTTGCTACTGCGGGATAGTAATGCTAAAGGTGATGGGTCAGTTCATAGGTTATAGGTTGGGTTTAAAGAGACAAGATGATGACGTAGAGATGACGTAGACGCACAAAGTAAACATATGTAATAGGTAAATTTCAACAATAACAAGGAGCGTTGAAGCCAAGACTAAACTTTGATATTTTGGTCCCGTAGCTACCACGTTGTAGTAGCATGAAGCACACCAGTGCACATGCACAGATACTCTGTGTGATGGTGTGAGAGCAAAGTCTTGCATCGTGCTCATCTCAATGGGTGCGTTTGAGCAGATCACTATGTGTGTGTGTGTGTGTGCGCGCGATCACGTGTGTGTGTGTGTGTGTGTGTGTGTGTGTGTGTGTGTGTGTGTGTGTGTGTGTGTGTGTGTGTGTGTGTGTGTGTGTGTGTGTGTGTGTGTGTGTGTGTGTGTGTGTGTGTGTGTGTGTGTGTGTGTGTGTGTGTGAGAGAGAGAGAGGTGAAAGTGCCCTTTTATGTAGAGCAGGGTTGGCATCCATTGTCTACAGCCTTTCTTCATCATTGTGACTGGTTCTTATCTTTTTACCACTCAGTTCCCCCTTTTTCCATAGTAGACCATTGGCCAAAATTAAGCTTTAACCGGCAGGGCGAGGCCTTACATTTTATTTAAGAGTGGTGGAACAGAGAGAGAAAGCGAGACAAAGCAAAATGAGAATAGGTCCTTAAAATCCAACTCCTTCCACACCATAGTGCTGATACCAACATGTTCATACTCAATACAACTACACGTGTTTTCTGGAACAAATCTGTCACCACAAACATTCAAAACAACTCTCTGTTGTAATATTGTAAAGCCTATTTTGAGAAGTTTTATCGTGTCTGTTGTGTGTGACGGCACTCAATAAAGATTTAAACCCTTTCCTCACATACAGACAGCTAGGGTAAATAATTAGAGTGAGGTATGTGCAACGACTTGTTCCGTCCCCACACCTGCTAGTGGTTGACGTTCCTTGGCCCGTGGTCATGGCTCACATCAACACCATCATCCCAGAAACTCTAGACCCACTCCAATATGCATACCGCCCCAACAGATCCACAGATGATGCAATCTCTATTGCACTCACCACTGCCCTTTCCCACCTGGACAAAGGGAACAGCTACGTGAGAATGCTATTCATTGACTACAGCTCAGCGTTCAACACCATAGTTCCCTCAAAGCTCATCACGAAGCTAAGGACCCTGGGACTAAACACCTCCCTCTGCAACTGGATCCTGGACTTCCTGACGGGCCGTCCCCAGGTGGTAACAACATATCCGCCGTGCTGATCATCAACACAAATCAAATCAAATTTTATTTGTCACATACACATGGTATGTGCGAAATGCTTGTGCTTCTAGTTCCGACAAAGCAGTTCCGACAAAGCAGCAATAACCAACAAGTAATCTAACCTAACAATTCCACAACTGCTACTTTATACACACAAGTGTAAAGGGATGAAGAATATATACATAAAGACATATGAATGAGTGATGGTACAGAACGTTATAGGCAAGATGCAGTAGATGGTATCGAGTACAGTATATACATATCAGATGAGTAATGTAGGGTATGTAAACATATAAAAGTGGCATTGTTTAAAGTGGCTAGTGATACATGTATTACATAAAGATGGCAAGATGCAGTAGATGATATAGAGTACATTATATACATATGAGATGAGTAATGTAGGGTATGTAAACATTATATTAAATGGCATTGTTTAGTGGCTAGTGATACATTTTTTACATCAATTTTTCCATTATAAAAGTGGCTGGAGTTGAGTCAGTGTGTTGGCAGCAGCCACTCAATGTTCGTGGTGGCTGTTTAACAGTCTGATGGCCTTGAGATAGAAGCTGTTTTTTAGTCTCTCGGTCCCTGCTTTGATGCACCTGTACTGACCTCGCCTTCTGGATGATAGCGGGGTGAACAGGCAGTGGCTCGGGTGGTTGTTGTCCTTGATGATCTTTATGGCCTTCCTGTGACATCCGGTAGTGTAGGTGTCCTGGAGGGCAGGTAGTTTGCCCCCGGTGATGCGTTGTGCAGACCTCACTACCCTCTGGAGAGCCTTACGGCTGTGGGTGGAGCAGTTGCCGTACCAGTCGGTGATACAGCCCGACAGGATGCTGTATCTGTAAAAGTTTGTGAGTGCTTTTGCTTTTCCTGAGGTTGAAGAGGCACAGCTGCGCCTTCTTCACCGCGCTGTGTGGACCAATTCAGATTGTCCGTTATGTGTACGCCGAGGAACTTAAAACTATCTACCCTCTCCACTACTGTCCCGTCGATGTGGAAAGGGGGATGCTCCCTCTGCTGTTTCCTGAAGTCCACGATCATCTCCTTTTGTTTTGTTGACATTGAGTGTGAGGATCAGCGGGGTGGAGATGTTGTTACCTACCCTCACCACCTGGGGGCAGCCCGTCAGGAAGTCCAGTACCCAGTTGCACAGGGCGGGGTCGAGACCCAGGGTCTCGAGCTTGATGACGAGTTTGGAGGTTACTATGGTGTTAAATGCTGAGCTGTAGTGGATGAACAGCATTCTCACATAGGTATTCCTCTTGTCCAGATGGGTTAGGGCAGTGTGCAGTGTGGTTGCGATTGCGTCGTGCGTTGTGTAACTGGGAGTCTCATGAGTGCAAACATCCGAAGATCATCAAAGGTAAGCAATTCATTTGATTGCTTTTCTGACTTTCGTGACCAATCAACTTTGCTGCTAGCTGTTTGTAATGTTTTGTCTGCTGAGAGAGATGTCCTCACATAAACTCTTGTTTTGCTTACGCTGTAAAGCTTTTTTTGAAATCTGACACACCGGGTGGATTAACAACAAGCTGAGCTGTGTTTTGCTATATTGCACTTGTGATTTCATGAAAATTAAATATTTTTAGTAATTTAATTTGAATTTGGTGCTCTGCAATTCAGCGGATGTTGATGAAAATTATCCCGCTAACGGGATGGGTCGCAAAGAAGTTAATAGCTGCTGTGGGTACTTCATCAACGGTGCACTTGCTAATAAACTCGCTCACCGAATCAGGGTATTCGTCAATGTTGTTGTTTGACGCAATGCGGAACATATCCCAGTCCACGTGATCGAAGCAATCTTGAAGCAATCTCAGTCCCCTCCTGTACTCCCTGTTCACTCATGACTGCATGGCCAGGCATGACTCCAACACCATCATCAAGTTTGCAGATGACACAACAGTGGGAGGCCTGATCATCAACAACTACGAGACAGCCTATAGGGAGGAGGTCAGAGATCTGGCCGTGTGGTGCCAGGACAACAACCTCTCCCTCAACGTGATCAAGACAAAAGAGATGATTGTGGACTAAATGAAAAGGAGGACCGAGCACGCCCCCATTCTCATCGACAGGGCTGCAGTGGAGCAGGTTGAGAGCTTCAAGTTCCTTGGTGTCCACATCACCAACAAACTATCACGGTCCAAACACTAAGACAGTCGTAAAGAGGGCACGACAAAGCCTATTCCCCCATCAGGAGACATGGGTCCTCAAATCCTCAAAAAGATCTACAGCTGCACCATCGACAGCATCTTGACTGGTTGCATCATTGCCTGGTATGGCAACTGCTCGACCTCCAACCGCAGGGCTCTACAGAGGGTAGTATGTACGGCCCCCCAGCACATCACTGGGGCCAAGCTTCCTGCCATCCAGGACCTCTATACCAGGCGATGTCAGAGGAAGGCCCTAGAAATTATCAAAGTCTCCAGCCACCCTAGTCATAGACTGTTCTCTCTGCAACCACACAGCAAGCGGTACTGGAGTACCAAGTCTAGTTCCAAAAGGCTTCTTAACAGCTTCTACCCACAAGCCATAAAACTCCTGAACAGCAAATCAAAGGGCTACCCAGACCCCTCTTTTAAGCTGCTGCTACTCTCTGTTTATTATCTATGCACAGTCACTGTAACTCTACCTACATGTATATATTACCTCAATTTCCTTGACTAATCGGTGTGCCCGCACATTGTCTCTGTACCGGTACCCCCTGTATAAAGCCTCGCTATTGTTATTTTACTGCTGCTGTTTAATTTTTTATTTTCTATTTTGTTTATCTATTTTTTTTACCACTTTTTTCTTAACTTCTTAAAGCATTGTTGGTTAAGGGCTTGTAAGTCAGCATTTCACTGTAAGGTATTCGGCACATGTGACAAATACAATTTGATTTGATTTGATCTTGAGTTCAACCTCTTGAGTTCAACAACGATATAAAAGGGTGAATGACAATTTTTTTTTTAAAGATAAGGCGGAGCCAGGCCTACTGCGGTAGCCAGCCTGTCAGGAGAGAACCATACCGCCCATTGAAGTCAGGTTAATGTGTTGTGAGATTAGACCCAAACACAAGGATGGCTGAGTAAGTCCAGTAGGGCTAGGCCTCTCTCCATGCCACACTGTGGTTTGCTTGTGTTTAGTCTCTAAAAAAAGAAAAAAAAAACTCTTTCCTCCTCTCCTCCTTCTTTATTGGGCTCTTTACAACCTCAAGGATGTCAAAACCTTAGTGGGAGGGGAGAGGAGAGATCGGCCGTTGTCCGGGTTCTTATGTATGTAGACTATCGTCTCTCGGTAATTACACTAGTCTGCAAGATGGTTTATGTACTGAGCAATTCTGTGATATAGCGATTGGATGTTTTATAGTGTTATATGATATCTTGCATGTAGAATAACTACAGCTAATTTACTCAGTGTAAGTTATGGACTTGAATCTTACTGGAACTAAAGATCCCTTCTGATTTGATTTGGAATGTATTACATGTAAGGTAGGCTAAATCATGTTTTAATAAAGGTCTAGTGCACAAGGTTGTTATCTCTTCAGAGCTCTCTCTTTCATTCTCTCCCTTCCCTTTCTCTCTATGTTCTCTCTCTCTCTCTCTCCATTGTGTTCATGGGTCAGTAGTTTGAAGACGGAAGGGCAGGGCCCTGCTGTGCTTAGTGATTTAGATTGCATTGAGCTCTCCCCTGATTTGATAACTTATTGAGAGATAAGCGTATTCATTAACCTTTCACATGGCCAATGATTAATCCTATACTCCCGACATGGACAAATGTGAATTTAGTTAATTAATTAGACATGCCATCACAATGACTACCTGGGCTATTTAAAGCCTTCTCCACAGATTTGTAACACATTAACTCACCTAATCTCTACAGGGATTGAACTATTTTCAGGGAAAGAACGTTAAAAGTATGTTAAAGTCAGCGAGGTAGTATGTGAAGTAAAAAACTTTCAAACATTCCATTTTGAGTGTATCAGCTGGACGAAACCCTGAAATGACCTCAAAGAGAATCCTGGGTAAATGAAACGCATAAGTCCAGTCAAATGTCTGCCTGCTACGTTAGAACATTCAGGTGTTCAAATGGAAGTCGGCAACCTGTCAAAGCAGACAACACAGCGGACTGGACAAACGTACTTCTTTTGACTGGGGTCGTGCACTCTCGTTTTCACGATGACTTTTGTTTCTCCAGGGAAGATTAAAGTTAGATAAACAGAGGTTGACAAACTTGTCCATCTCACTCTCTCTGTCTTGTCTGGTAGACCATGCCAATAGGGGACCGTCTGGGATTTGGACTGTCTGGCCTCGTCTCATCCTGTCTGTCTGTCTGAGGGGAATGGATGAGAGCCATCTGCTCGTTTATTGTCTAGTCTTCCATCATAAGGATGAGGTTATCCACCACCAAGTTGAGCAAATCTGTGTTTACGTGAAGGTTAAGCAACTGGGCTCTGTGGTTGGTTGCAACACTGCTTTTAGTTGCAACATTTATTTTGGCTCTTCTTCTGCTTTCACTGATTCAGAAGGCTTCACAATTCTACCGTTACTGTGTCTAATTTGAAAGATACAATTATACATGTAGATGGAATTATAGACTATGACTGATTTGCTATTCCAGGTTTGATGTTATATTTCTTGACCACATTAACCCCCATTGACGCACCAGTGTGTCAATCTAAGTAATATAATGTGAAAAATCCCCATCAAAATCCGTCAGTTTAAACTAGAGGTTCTTTGTATTGAATGAGTCTCAATCCAAGACATCCGCCGATGTCACACTTCCGCATTTGCTGTGAAACATCTGTAGCGTCCGAACCGTTTGTGCTTCCAACCACTGAGGAAAGAGGAGATTTTCATGAACAAGATAATGTTCTCCATTTTGCTCTATATCCCCACAAGTGTCACCGGACTTGTCTAAAGGTAACCGGTACCAGTTTAAAATAAGTATTGGAAGTATGAAGGTAATTTATATATGATGTACAGTATATACAGTATATATATATGGACAAATGTATTATATAGATATTTAACCTCATATATATTCCCTGAGCTTTCTTATGTCTCCTAGATATAGGACAAACACGTGAAAACCTTGTTTCTTATGATGTCTTTTTGCCATTTATGAATGTTTTATTCAACGCGTTACTCCGAGCTATAGAAGTAAAGGACACATTTTTTCAACACTTTTTTGCATATATTTTTCTGATACCTAAAGGGGTCCTAAAATTCCAAATCAAATAGCTATCGATCCATAGTATGGCCATCTTAAAAAAAAACATATTCAAATGGGAGGGGGGAGGGGAGAGGGGGAAGCATCTTCAGACAGTGTTCCCTGCAATGTTTCGACCGTGAAATCCTGAAGATCCACTTCCACAAGGAAATCCAGTTTCTTAGATTTTTGTTTGTTTTGTCCTGTATAATGAATCACCTGTGCAATTAAATGAATGGAACAAAATCCCCCTTCTTCACGATTAGTGTTTTAGGATCTCTCAACAGGCTGCGGGGCATCCACTGCCATAGCTTCTTCATCTCTACTCACAACTTCGAGAATTTTCACTGCCTCTGCATCAACGGCCTGCTTCGACAGCCCAGGGCCCGGTTTCCCAAAAGCATCTTAAGGCTAAGGAGCATCGTTAAATCTCCGAGCTGTTTCCCAAAACCATCATTATTAACATTGCACTTGAAAACTCTCGTAATCTAACGCCTGCCTCAGACCACTCGTAGAACAGCTAAGTGGGTCGTTAGATGCATTTTTGCCCTCCTATGCACTTTATACACAGACGTTTTCCATTAAACTTAGAATCGCATCGTTTATCGTCTCTCTGTAAACGCTGATAAAGTCAGAACAAAGTTGACGTTATCAAAGTTGACGTTACAAATAAAAAGTTGCCAACATCTTTGCAATTACATATGAAAATAAGCTTCAAATGAAAACTGAGATGAATGCATTAAAATCAAAGACAGAGGGATGTAGGTCTATGTCAATAATGTTGTAGTTATAGTTTCCTACTCGTACTCATTTCCTACAGTAATTTATCTCAATATATTTTATGATGTATGTGCAGTGATCTGCCAAATCTGTGATTTTGTGCATTTTCAATGGGTAAGGATTAGAATAAACCACCTCAATATTTGCAGCCCTATAGGTAGTATTATAAATGGGGTGGTTCGAGCCCTAAATGCTGATTGGCTGACAGCCGTGGCATATCAGACCGTATACCACGGGTATGACAAAACATTTTGTTTTACTGCTCTAATTACATTGGTAACCAGTTTATAATAGCAATAAGGCACCTCTGGGGTTTGTGATATATGGCCAATATACCACACTGCTCAAATATATGTCTAGAAGCTGATCCGTCATCATTATTGTGAAATAATTCTAATGTTAGGGTAATATTGAATTGACAAAGCTGACTCGAGACCAGCGCTGCCTTTCTTTTGATCCTGTATCGACAACGCTCCAACGACACATTTAGCGACTTTTCTCTCTGTGTGGTGTTTTTGGGAACGAATGTCTCATTTCCAGCCGCTGTAGGAAAGAAAACACTCGTAAGCCTAAAATCCAAACTGGGTCCTCAATCAGGGGTCTCGGTAACGGTCTCAGTCATTTTGTATGATTACACTACTTTAAGAAGTGTTTTCCACAATTTACCTTTCTCTTTGTTGGTGGTAATGTAATCTCTTGTGGAAAGATTCTGCGTGTAAACGAAATAATATTTGCTAGCTTATCTAGCTAGCTAGGTGCCAAGCTATCTAAATAGCTTAGTGATGTTTTGATATGGGAGCTACAGAAGAGAATCTCCCTGCAATTTGTTTTCCGTTTTTGGATTAGCTCAAAAGTACACTCTCTTATCCCTTCAAACAATCAGCCAATGTTATAGGGAAACAGAAAATGAAAGGGAATGGCCTAGGTTTAATCAGACAGTCATATTTCTCAACCTTAAATCATTGACCAACAGCCTGCAGTGCCAAATTACATTTTATAACCAAATAATTCAACCAATTTGCTTGACAGTAATTCAGAGAAAAAATTATTGAAAATGAGAGGGTCAAATGCTTGTGTGTTTGTGTGTCAGAGAGTGGCATGCGAGGACCTGCAGAGGAATGAATGATTAATCTCTCGTCTCAGTCAGTAATTTAGGTGTCAGGCCCTCTCTCTCTTTTGTAATTGAGTTGTGTGAAAAACCAACCTCTCCCCTTTAATCTGGGCTGGTCGGGGTGAAGCTGTAACTTTTGTATAATTTGGAGTGTCAGGACTCTGATGAATAGGCCCAGGTTGGAAGGTAAACATAGGCAGGGTGAAGTATGTGGCACGTATTGTGTGAGAGGTGTACCAGAGTTTAGTCGTTGCATTGTCAGTGTCTATATTGAAGCCAGCAGAGTCCCAGTGTTGACTAATGGTAGCCTCCTGACAATATACCTAGCATTGAAGCATGGTTGGTACACAGTGTCAGCATGGAATTCCATTATGTGGTAGCAGACAGGAATCTGAGACATTAGTAATTTCTGAATGGATACTTCTGTTGTTGCTCAACTGGATTATTGCTTCCTGAGAATGAGATTTATGAAACAGGCAGACATTGTGGAAACCCGGGATTGCCCCAGTTTGAACAGTCTTAAAGATGTAGGATCTTAATTTGATCACCCTGTTTGAGGAAAACTGTCCTAAAATGCAGGAAATGTAAAACGTGTGGTGTATTTGAGGCTTCTGAAGTTTGTAAGTTTTTAATTTCCCTTAAAAAAAATTCCACCTATAAAAATGTTAATTAAGTCCACATTAAAATTCACATGAATTTGTTTTAAATATATATTGGTCGCGTAAAAATACAGTTGGAAGTTTACATGCACCAAATACATTTAAACTCAGTTTATCACAATTCCTGACATTTAATCCTAATAAACATTCCATTTCTTAGGTCAGTTAGGATCCAAACTTGATTTTAAGAATGTGAAATGTCAGCATAATTAGTAGAGAGAATTATTTATTTCAGCTTTTATTTATTGCATCACATTCCCAGTGGGTCAGAAGTTTACATACACTCAATTAGTATTTTGTAGCATTACCTTTTAATTGTTTAACTTGGGTCAAACATTTCGGGTCGCCTTCCACAAGCTTCCCATAATAAGTTGGGTGAATTTTGGCCAATTCCTCCTGGCAGAGCTGGTGTAACTGAGTCAGGTTTGTAGGCCTCCTAGCTGGCACGCACGTTTTCAGTTCTGCCCACAACTATTCTACAGGATTGGGGTCAGGGCTTTGTGTGGGCCACTCCAATACCTTGACTTTGCTGTCCTTAAGCCATTTTGCCAAAACTTTGGAAGTATGCTTGGGGTCATTGTCCATTTGGAAGACCCATTTGCGACCAAGCTTTAACTTCCTGACTGATGTCTTGAGATGTTGCTTCAATATATATACATAATTTTCCTTTTTCATGATACCATCTATTTTGTGAAGTACATCAGTCCCTCTTGCAGCAAAGCACCCCCACAAAATGATGCTGCCACCCCCGTGCTTCTCGGTTGGGATGGTGTTCTTCAGCTTGCAAACCTCCCCCTTTTTCCTCCAAACATAATGATGATCATTATGGCCAAACACTAATATTTTTGTTTCATCAGACCAGAGGATATTTCTCCAAAAGGTACGATCTTTGTCCCCATGTGCAGTTGCAAACTGTAGTCTGGCTTTTTTATGGCGGTTTTGGAGCAGTGGCTTCTTCCTTGCTGATCGGCCTTTCATGTTATGTTGATATTGGACTCGTTTTACTGTGGATATAGATACTTTTCTACCTACTTTCTCCAGCATCTTCACAAGGTCCTTTGCTGTTGTTCTGGGATTGATTTGCACTTTTTGCACCAAAGTACGTTCATCTCTAGGAGACAGAACGCGTCTCCTTCCTGAGTGGTATAATGGCTGCGTGGTCCCATGGTGTATATACTTGCATACTATTGTTTGTACAGATGAACATGGTACCTTCAGGCATTTGGAAATTTCTCCCAAGGATGAACCAGACTTGTGGAGGTCTACAATTTTTTTTCTGAGGTCTTGGTTGATTTCCCCATGATGTCAAGCAAAGAGGCACTGAGTTTGGAGGTAGGCCTTGAAATACATCCACAGGTGCACCTCAAATTGACTCAAATTATGTCAATTAGCCTATCAGAAGCTTCTATGACATCATTTTCTGGAATTTTCCAAGCTGTTTAAAAGCACAGTCAACTTAGTGCATGTTAACCTCTTACTCACTGGAATTGTGATACAGTGAATTATAAGTGAAATAATCTGTCTGTAAACAATTGTTGGAAAAATTACTTGTGTCATGCCCAAAGTAGATGTCCTAACCGACTTGCCAAAACTATAGTTTGTTAGCAAGAAATCTGTGGAGTGGTTGAAAATTATTTTCCTGCTATAGCAAACTGGCTCAAACTAAGATCCTACATCTGTAGGCCTGCAGCCGCACACAAACATACTAGGGTGAAACTGGTTGTATGTATCCTATGCTTCCCATGTGAGACACATATGGCAGACAAAACACTTGCATACATCGGTAGTTCTAACCAAACACAGAGAGCTCTGTGATGGACCAGTATAGCTTATCTCCCAGAAAAACCTGTTGCTGTGTTTAAGATAAGACCGATAAGAGAGACACAGTTGACAAAATATAAAAGATGAATAGCAAAAGTTTTCACCTCTGCTCAACAGACATATTTCTAAAGGGATTGTGACTGCTGCTTGTCTGTGACCATAAACCTCAGGCTGAGAGTTGGTTGGCCAATGCATGCAGCCACTCGCTGACATCTCCCCTAGTGGATCTGTTAGTCACAGGCAAAGCAAATAGTACACTCACAGCAGCAAACATAGCCACATTCTCTCTCTCACACATTGAACGGGCGACACAGAAACCTCTGTATACAGTTGTATTTTTGTACTGTCCTTGAGTGTGTACCGAACATGTCTTTGGCGCTTTGATTTGTGGTTTGCGCACACACACACACACACACACACACACACACACACACACACACACACACACACACACACACACACACACACACACACACACACACACACACACACACACACACACACACACAATGTATTTGACATTCTCACACACTTCATTGCATGTGCGTGTGGCTGTCTTTGACTCTCTCTCTCTCTCTCTCTCTCTCTCTCTCTCTCTCTCTCTCTCTCTCTCTCTCTCTCTCTCTCTCTCTCTCTCTCTCTCTCTCTCTCTCTCTCTCTCTCTCTCTCTCTCTCTCTCTCTCTCTCTCTCTCTCTCTCTCTCTCTCTCTCTCTCTCTCTCTCTCTCTCTCTCTCTCTCTCTCATACATCATTGGCCGATTACCTGTTTTCCTCTGGGTTTAGTTGTTATCTTCCCTAGTGCTGGGAACACAGCAGCAGTTAGAGAGCCGGAAGCTCTTGTCACCTCTGGCCCGTCTGTCTCTATCTCTCCGGGCTCAGAACTGGTGTGAAAATATTTCACCTGAAAGAGAAAACAAGGTTATTAAAGAGCGGGCCAGAGGGCCACAGGATGGGGAAAGTTATTATTTTGGCCCAGAAGAACAATGCCATGGCAGCCTCTGGTGAAGTGGAGCCAGGACTTGTCAGGAAAAGGTGTGTGGGAGAGAGAGAGGGTGGGAGGAAAGGAGGAGGGATGAGACAGTCACAGAACATCATAGGATGATGACAGTCCAGAGTGCAGAATTACATATTTTCCATTGGATAGAAAGGAAGAGAGAGGGGGTGGTCATCAATTCCTTCAGGAGGAGAGATTGAGAGAGGCTGAGAGATGGATTGAGTGAGAGGGAGGAATAGAGAAATAGAAACAGACTGTTGTGATTCCAAGAGTTTGTTGTAATGACAGTGATACAGACGGAAGTCTAGACTTGTGGAATTACACATCTGGAATTAAGTCATCTGGCACAGAGATTAAAACAGCTATTGTTCTTAGGACTGCTCCACATAACACTTTACACTTCACGTTGGCCTGAAATGAAAGCAACTTGGTGTGGTTGAAGTTGTACATCACTGCACTGAGAACAGTCCTCCGTATGACCTGGGATTAAAGATTTTCATTGCCTGAATGTGACTGACATTGTTTTCATGAGAAAGACAAACACAACTCCTCTTCATAATCATTAAAAACCCATTGAGACCGACTTGGTGACTGTCGTGTGACATATGCAACTCTTTATTCCTGCCTTTGAGATAGCACAGTGGTGCGAACTGTTTCTCCAATGTTTTCTCTGCTCAGCATTTATGCCAGTGGAAAAATGTATCCATTGTGATGTCAAATCACATTTTGTTTCACTTTGAGAGAGCTCTTATGTTTTACATTAAGCTCACAAAAGATTCCAGCTGAGATTTGTCTTGGGCACCTTTTTGGTTTTACTCGTTATGCAGTGAGCCTACCGATGCAGTGGCGGCCATATCAACAGTCACACAGAGTACAGTAAACAACATGCTACTTACATGGTGCTTAAATGGCTTACAAACTCAATGGCTTATAAACTCAGCACGATTTAGAGATGAGCTTCCTTCAACACAATCACAAACCAAGCCGCTGGCGAATTCCTGTCTCTTTCACAGTGTCAGACAGAGAAATGACGAGTTAAATACTAGGTTGCAGCCTCATAAATTCGGTTCATTTTTTCTCTCTCCTCTTGCTCTCTCTTTGAGGAGATTATGAGAGCACGCAGTACCTGGAGTGCCATTGATTTCCACCTGAAGTGCAGATGGGTTGTCTGTGGGTAGTCTGCTCGTAATCACGCCATGGTTTTTAATAACGATAAAAATGATTGTTGCTCACTCGTGAATAACTCAGCCTAGTAACTACTCCTTACCAAGCGAGGCATTCTCTGCTGGTAGTACCACAAGGAGAAACTCTACTGTCAATCTAATCTAATCTAATCATTCTAAACGTTGTAATGGAATTCATGTGTTCTATTTATGTGCTGTTATATTTCTGTGTTCATGCAAGTGGCTGACTGAATAAATCCTCACTATCAGTAGCTGCAATTTGGCTGTACACCCACAGTTTGTTTTGAGAACGAACAAAATACATCTCAGTTTCAAGGTCTCAGCTTAGAGAGAAAAAGCCACATGATGTATTGATTGGTCTGTCACATGTTATGAACCAGTATTGGTATGTCACATGAATGAAACAAAACAGTAATGATTAATTCATTATGCTAAATCATGCAAATATAACTTGTCTGTGTATAGCCATAAGACAACTGCTGGGTCTGCTCAGGTAGAGGACCTGATTGACATGTGTACTATGGTGCATTGAGTTGGTTGGAACCTCTCCAGCACGCTGACACATAAACAATGATTCATTTAAGATTGTCTTGTGTCCCTGTGGAACAATTTCCACAAAAACGTGTTTTGGCAAAATTGATGTTGAGGCATCCTAAAATATTTGATTGTACAGTTTACTTTTAATGCTGCTAAGAAAATAATTCAAAGTCTCCCCCCATGTCAGAGGAGATGAATGTGATGGAATGGATAGTATTTAGAGTCACAGCAGATATAGTGATAGGAGTTGAACAATATGCAGCAGTGAGACGTGGAAGGCAGTAGCAGCCAGGTACCTTTACGACTGTGTGAGAAAAAGGCAATCTGATTACAACCTCAGTGTCACGCCTGTGAAGGAACGACAATGGCAGTTATTGTGGAGATGCACAATAGTCCTGTAATATGCTTTGACAAGACACAACCGGTGCATGGTGGTGGTAGAGCCTGAGCTGTCACTTAGATTATTGAGTTTGTTATTTTATGACTGAGTGTATTGTGAATGTGGCTTTGCTGTGGAGAGATAAGGCAACACCTGGCCTTCAAATCAATTGCCCAACATCTTCGACAGGTCACGGACAACAGTCCTTATAAGGGGCTCAGAGGTGACTAGTACAAGGTGTTAGTATTGTACAGATGTAGGATCTTAATTTGAGCCAGTTTGCATACATCAGGAAGATAATCCTGCAGCAACAGGAAATGTGAAGTATTATGTGGATTATAATTAATGGACATTTTGGTAGGGGTTGATACATTTACAAACTTCAGAAGCGTTTTTAAACCTCAAATACATTTCCTGCAGCAGGGTAATCAAATTAAGATCCTACGCCTGCAGTAACTGTAGTCACAGTAGAGAAGGTGGTGTTAGTCCCAGTTAAGAAAAGTAGTGTAATGGCACTGGTGAAGCACGGACTGAAGTAATACCCTGGCAATAGTTCTGATAACAGTCGTCAAGTTATGAGTGATAAGACAGGCATAAAGAAGCCTGTTACTGCATCACTCAACCCCAGTTATGAGAGCAAGCAGCCTTTTATTTTGCAGCGAGCCCACAGCAACAGGAACCAATGACAGTGCTGGAGCAAGCTGAAAGTCACCTTGTGTGATGTGATGGGCGGGTATAAGGAGATGAGATGTAATATGGCAATGTAAGTCTCCCTGCGTAGTGCTGATAATACTGCGTTGAAACAGGCTCTCCTGCTGCAGATAGCTGAGAAAGCCCTTCCTCCCTCCAGGCAGCCAGCATGCCTTCCACCGGTATCTCCTTGCCAGCCAGGTACGTAGCTAGGCCACATTCATTGAGATAAACACAAGACAGAGGAAAATAAGGATATCGCTTCGGTAGAAGAGGTAGGTAACGGTGCAGGGCGAAAAATGGAAGATAACAGGGGAGGAGAGGGAGAAGGAGGGAGAAATGAGAGAGCAAGAGAGAGAGATGCTACTTGTCTCTAGAGGAAAACTTCACCAGGAGAGAGTTACAGTGCTGCTGGCCAACTTCCACACTATTCGCCAGACAGTGACAGCCAGTCAAACTCTCCAAATGGTGCCCATTTGTCCCACAATTCTTATGACACTTCAATCGCAGCTTATGACATTACAATTCCTCAGCGAGGAATGGTTTCAACACAAATCATACTTGGGAAAGATAGGGTGTCATTCAGGGTGACAAATAGAAGTGCCAGACCGATGGACTGGATTTCCGACAGCCAAGAAAAACCAAACAAGAACTGCCTGGCTGGTTTAACAAAACGCCAACATCTCCAGAGTAAATACAACCCTCAAAACAAAAGGAGAAACTCCCTTGGCAGTGCTTGGCGGAGAGGAGTTTTTCTACTGCAGTGCGCACACCGCCACTCAACCCTGTCATTATGTCCGCCTGTAATAAGCACTTCTGTTCCCAATCAAGTTTTAACTTTCTGCTGGTGGTGAATGAAAACAGTTTAGCGCCAGACAGACACAGGCGTGTCTGTTACTATCTCCTACCTTTGGCTCTAGGCCTGGCTCTCCCGGATTGTTCTCAGACTGTGTTCCTTATAAAAGTTCCCCAACGTTGCCAAAACGTTGTCAGAACGTTATGTTGGATTTTTTTTATTGTTTAACTATCCAGTCAGGTGGATGGATGGTTGGTGGTCCGACTTTTTTCCCCCCCAAATTCCATCGTCAGTATCGTTGAGTTCATTAAGAACAATAAGTACTTCTGATGAAAATAGGAAGCCAGACAGGAGTGATATGGAGTGGAGTAGGGGAGGGGAAAGAAGTTTTAAAAAACAACACATGAAATCAAGCAATCATTGTTCCATAATCTCGCCTCCATCAATGCTGCCGGAGTAAATGATGTGCTTCAGTTCTTGTTGTTTTTTCTCTCTCCCGGCAAGGTAAAGGTGTGAGATGTTGTTTACATAAATCATACTCTTTATTTTAGGGGGAAATGATCGTGTAATGATGCCGCTTGATAATGCATTCACGGACCGAGCCACGAACAAAACAAGCTGAGGTAATGGAGTTGCCCTTCTAACCCCCCTTTTTACTCTTTCTCTCTCAAAGGGACGCAATCAGCAGTAGGTGGTTTCCGCCTTGTGTTTACCTATGTGCAATGACCATTCTGCTTGTTCACAGTCAGTGTAGCCAAGCCTTGTAGATTGATGGACTGCTTCATCTGTCTGAATCAGCCAGTTCTGGGAAACACTGTCTACACAAGCTCTGGGTTTGGCTTGACCTCTCCTCAGTCTCCCGTCAGGTCTATTATGTGTGATCAACACTCTGAATCAGAGGATTCAATTGGACTTGAAAGAGATTTGTCTTTCAAATCAAATCAAATCAAACGGCATTTTTGACATGCTTTGTAAACATCATGTGTAGACTAACAGCGAAATGCTTACGTCCAGGGTCTAACTTGGCTATATACACGGGGTACCAGTACCAAGTAGATGTGCTGGAGTACGAGGTAATTGAAGTAGATATGCACATATAACTAGGAATAATGTGACAGATAATGAACAGTTGCAGTAGTGTATGTCATGAATCAAAAAAGTTAGTGCAAAAAGGGTCAATGCAGATAGTTAAATAGTTAACCAAATAGCTACCTGGACTAACTATTTAGCAGTCGTATGGTTTGGGGATAAAAGCTGTTCAGGGTCCTGTTGGTTCCAGACTTGGTGCATCAGTACCACTTGACGTACAGTAGCAGAGAGAACAGTCTACTACTTGGGTGGCTGGAGTCTTAGTAAAAATTTTGGGCCTTCCTCTGACACCGCCTGGTATAAAGGAGGCTGAAAAACACACAACTGCGTTGGTGTGTTTGGACATTCATCGATCCTCAGTGATGTGGACACAACGGAACCTGAAGCTCTCGACCAGCTCCAGTACAACCCCGTCGATGTGGATGGGCGCGTGCTTGGACCCCGATTTCATGTAGTCCACAATCAGCTCCTTTGTATTGCTGACGTTGAGGGAGAGGTTGTTGTTCTGTCACCCCACTACCAGGTCACTGACCTCCTTCCTGTAGACTGTTTCATCGTCGTCGGTGATCAGGCCTACCACCGTCGGGTCGTCTGTAAACTTAGTGATGTGTTGGAGTCATAAGCGACCACGCAGTCGTGGGAAAACAGGGAGTACATTTAGAGGACCAAGCACGACACACCTGAGGGGACCCCATGTTTAGGGTCAGGGTTGGCGGATGTGTTGTTGACTAACTTCACCACCTGGGGGCAGCCTGTCAGGAAGTCCAGGATCCAGTTGCAGAAGGAGGTGTTCAGTCCCAGGGTCTGTAGTTTAGTAATGAACTTGGAGGGGACTAGGGCGTTGAACACTGAGCTATAGTCAATAAACAGCATTCTCCCATGGGTGTTCCTCTCGTGGGAGAGGGCAATGTGGAGTGCAATAGAGATTGCATCATCTGTGGATTGGTTGGGGCGGTATGCGAATTGGAGTGGGTCTAGGGATGTTGCGGTGACCGGCAATCATGACCCAGTCAAGTTCCACGTGATCGTTGATTCACGCTAATCTCCTCTTACGCACTCTGGACATACGTTGGTCGTACCCAACTCGCAAACGACCATCAGGCCACTAATGACCTTGTACTCAGGGTTTTATTAACCCTCCAACCATTCTGACTTCAATGCAAATTAAAATCACATTAAACACATCATAAAAACAGAGTCATTGTTTTAAAACTCACCTCACTGTGATGATAAATTTGAAGACTGAAGTTCAGCAACCGGTGGAAACTAATTGGGAAACATGGTTGTTGTGGATGTTGTTTCAAAGCCAAACACAATGAAATGGACAGCGCTTTCTAAGGTGAGGATTCATTCAAAGGACTTAAGAGGTTGCATGTAGAGCACCCATGTACGCACATTTGAATTTATGCATACACATAATCATTGTGCAAATCCTTCTCCTCCTCCTCCTCTCTCCTTCATTCCTTTCTCGTGCATGTTGGCAGAGGGGGTGTCAGCAGTTGAATGAAATATGTTTAGTTGTGAAAACATGTTACTATCGAGGTTACGGAACAGATTTCACTTGGTTTCCCAAATGAAGCACTGGGTAGCTGCAGCAACAGGGTTGGAAAGCCCATGGCATACAGAGTTTGGGCAGAATGTCACCTCTGGCACAGTGAAAGACTACATGCTCCTCAAACTGTGGTTGATGCATCGAGTGAAGTAAGTGTTGTTTATTAGCCCAGACATTTCTATATTCAATCCTGTGTGAAAGCAGACTTTTGATGGTTGCCACAAAAAAAAGAGGTTCCCAGCTGCTACTATATTTATTTTTCAGCTGCTAGTTTCCATTAAGCACATGCTCAGCTATAACACCATTGTAGCCTACCCAGCATGCTTGAAAAATAAACTCCGGATAAATCGTCTTCATTCAATATTCCAATGCATACAGATGACTATTTTTCTTTTTTTTACCCTGCCCCTATTCCTACCCATTTAGTAATGGGCCATTCGGAGTCTAAACTAATTTGACATATTAGTAAAGACAAGAGAATTGAGAATAGTCTGATGGGTGAAAATATGATCACTTGATGAGAGAACGGTGTGCGAGGCGACTTTTTGGGCACTTTCTCAAATCATTAATAGCCTATAGTTGCATCATGCAGCCGAAATATGTTTTGATTTCTAAGACATTCTAAGGTTTGTATGATTCACAACTAAAGTTGCCAAATAACTCTACATCGAGCAGAGGCATAGGCTATCACTTTTAAGCTCAACATACAGTGCATTCCAAAAGTATTCAGATCACGTGACTTTTTGCACATTTTGTTAAGTTACAGCCTTATTCTAAAATTGATTAACAAATATCTACACACAATGCCCCACAATGACAAAGCAAAAACTGTATTTTTAACATTTTCGCAAAATGTAACCCCCCACGAAATATTGCATTTACGTAACTATTCAGACCATTTATTCAGTACTTTGTTGAAGCACCTTTGGCAGGGATTACATGCTACATGCTTGTATTTGGGGAGTTTCTCCCATTCGTCTCTACAGATATTCTCAAGCTCTGTCAGGTTGGATGGGGAGTGTCGCTGCACAGCTATTTTCAGGTCTCTCCCGAAGCCACTCTTGTGTTGTCTGGACTGTGTGCTTAGGGTTGTCGTCCTGTTGGAAGGTAAACCTTCGCCCCAAGTCCTGCGCGCTCTGGAGCAGGTTTTCATCAACGATTTCTCTGTACTTTGCTCCGTTATTTTGTCCCTCAACCCTGACTAGTCTCGCAGTCCCTCCCGCTGAAAAACATTTGCACAGCATGATGCTGCCACCACCATGCTTCACCGTAGGGATGGTGCCAGGTTTCCTCCAGACTTGACGCTTGGCATTCAGGCCAAAGAGTTCAATCTTGGTTTCATCAGACCAGAGAATCTTGTTTGAGTCCATTAGGTGCCTTTTGGCAAACTCCAAGCGGGCTGTCGTGTGCTGTTCTCTGAGGAGAGGCTTCCGTCTGGCCTGATTGGTGGAGTGCTGCATATGTGGTTCCAGAGATGGTTCCTCCACAGAGGAACTCTAGAGCTCTGTCAAAGTGACCATCTGGTTCTTGGTCATCTCCCTGACCAAGGCCCTTCTCCCCTGATTGCTCAGTATGAACAGGCGGCCATTTTAAAATAAGGCTGCAATTTAACAAAATCTGGAAAAAGGAAAGGGGTCTGAGTATTTTCTGAATGCACTGTAGCCACTTCATATGCATACTCGCTCCGGAATGTGAAAAATATCCTTTCTATTTTATTCAGCTCAGTTCAATTATATTATTCTTCCTTTAAAATCATATAATATAAAATAATGGCATGGGACTTATCAGCATATCTATTCTACTAAATTAACTAGCCCACAGCCTATGGTACGGCACAGAGCCAGATAACATATAGCAGGCTGAATCATATTCTGTTTTTCTGAAATACATTTCCTTCGTATCATAACGTTTCTTTAGACCTGCCTAAAATAAGTAAAGGATTTATTGTGATGGTTTATATTAAATGTATTTATTAGAGTCTTTATTTTATTTTTTCGATGTGCCAAAGGCACGCATCTGCGGCTTGCATGTGTGGAGGCCTGGAGATGCTAAACATGTTTATGTTAATTTACGGTCAATTACCGTGAGACCGGCAGGAATTTGCATGACAATAACCAGCTGACATCATTTCATGACCGCCGTAAGTGGGTCCAGTGGATTCTTCGGGTCAGGGAAAAGTCAGGGGTATCAATACAGCTATGTGTCGTTATATCAAAGCTTTATAGTATGGAGAGTTATTGACACTCAATGAAAAGGTATTACAACATAACAATGCAGTTTTTCACACTTGTAGCTCCTTTTCTATTGTGACAGGAACATGTTATCTTTCTGTATCCCACCAACAACATGCTATCTTTACAAAGTACAACATTCCAACGCTGTTGTTCAGCACACAATACGCTGGACATTATAGTTACGAATATCATTTCTACCAAACTATGTTTTGAAGGGAAAAAATCCTGCTCTTGTGAGGGCACGAAGGGAGAGGCAAAGAGAGCTAGGGAAAGGTAGGAGGCCATACAGACAGAAAGAGTCAGAAAGAGCCAAGAGGCCATACAGGCAGAGAGAGGCAGGAAGGCTATGTCACTGAGCTGAAGGCTACTTGCAGCCCTAACCTATTTTCCCACCCACGCTGGCCTCTTATTGGCAGAAAGGACCATTGTTTGTCAAGTGGGTTACCGTGGAAGCTGTGATTAGGTTGGGGAACGAAGAGAGAGAAAGCTGAGAAAAATGCATTTGTCCACTTCATATGTCGCCTTTCATTCTAACCAATACTGTAGTCTATACCTCTATTTTCTCCTTTTTTCCATCTTCTATATAGGGCTTTTACTCTGAGATGTGCTACATATAAGGATCGATATGGTCATTTCTTTCAGTCCGTCCCTCCATTTTCTCTCATATTCTTCCTCTGCCAATGTGCCTTTTTTAGACTCAGATGAGAGTTCTGGGGCAAAGGCTGATTGCACTGCTGGTTAGGTCCTGATTGGTCCGAGGCCTTCCTGAATGGCTCTTATTGGAGGAGGTGATTGGCTGGCCGTGCGTGGGGTCAGGAAATGGCTGACTTTTGTCCCACACAGACAGAGGTCAAGGAGTGTTTCTGTGAGTGCGTGCGTGCGTGTCTGTGCGAGTGTGTGTGAGTCACACTGACGACGTTATTGATCAGGGATAAACAGCTGAGTGCATTGGTTTGAGAAAAGAGAAACTGACCTTTGTTTTTCTGTTTGTAGATTCTCTCCCTCTTATCCCCTCTACTTCTTTCTCTTTCTCTCACCCTCCTACAGTACAGTGTATGAAGTTCTCTCACCCTCCTACAGTACAGCGCATGAAGTTCTCGCACTCTCCTACAGTACAGTGCATGAAGTTCTCTCACCCTCCTACAGTAGTGCATGAAGTTCTCTCACCCTCCTACAGTACAGTGCATGAAGTTCTCTCACCCTCCTACAGTACAGTGCATGAAGTTCTCTCACCCTCCTACAGCTAAGCTACTCAAACACACAAGCTTCACTCAAGAAAAAGCTGAATGAGTGTGTTTGTGTGCGTGTGGTTGTGTTTAGCCATACTTGTAAAGATCAGCAGTCCCCACAAGGTCAAATGCTCTTTCTAGGAGGTTTAGGGTTAAGTTAGAATTAGCGTTACAGTTAGTTAGAAGCAGTGTTAGGAATTAAGGATTGTTTTAGGGTTAGGAGTTAGGGTTAAGGATTAGGGAAAATTGGATTTAAAATGTTTATAATTGTGTCCCCCCACAAGGTTAGTTAAACAACAGTGTGTGTGTGTTTGGATGCACGAGTTCACACGTGTGAGTGTGTGTGTTATGGATGACAGAGTCGCCCTGTCAGATTTCATACCGACTACCCAGAATGCCCTGAGGTAGGTCACATGTTCTCCCATTCCCTCCCCAGGCTATGCATGTACTGCTCCAACACAATGTTTATTACAACAAACCTGATTCGCATAACACACACACAGCTGGCTCGCATTCCCTGCTTCCTTTTTCTGCAACATACACAAGCATGACAGTAGCTCATGGCATTAATGGTTGTCTTTCATTCGCATTTTAGGCTGTGCTGGTCTTAACAAACAGTTAGAGGCACCACTGCACAGTATATTTAAGAAAATATTCACCAATTTTGAACGTTATATTGTTTTTGTGCATCTCTGAGTGATGTTTTATCGATTCCCAGGGTCATTAAAACATTTTTTTTTGTGGGTATCTGAGCCATTGCTGTTCCAGCAGGCAAAATTGGTCTGGTATGAAGTAGCATTGCGACAAAGCCGCTCTAACTACACTGGACGTTAATAGGAATATGATTTTTAGATTTCAGAAACATCTATCATACATGTCAGATTTCAATATTGGCCAATGTCATAACTCGGGTGGTGGTCTTCTCTCGAATGAGCCACTGAGCATATTTTTGCGATATTCCTACCTCGAGAAATGTGTAATTTCTCCTATTTGTCCTCCTCTTCAGTCCAGGGTGCATTGCATGGTGCCTTTGCATGGCCATAATGAATGTCAGACTGCGAGGCACATCGATCTGCAGGTTGAACACAGTGAGATTATAGACTCTAAATTGATAGTGCAGTTTTTTTTGGGCAATTTTACAGCTAACTAGTTACACATGCTGATATTGACTTTGGTATTATTGTGTGTAGATACATTTGCAACCTAGCTAGCCAGCCCATAAAGAGAGCATTGCATTGTGAGTTTTGTAGTCGACTGGAGTTGCAAAAGATTTCCACAACAATTTTCACATGTTGATACCAAACGTATTAAAACAACAAAATGAAACATATGTTGACAAAAAATATTGTTATTTAACCCTGTAAATTACAGTATTTGTGGTTTTGAGTGGATTTTTCTTTTACGTCCCTGGAGGAGAGTGGTGTTTGATTGTCTTGACTCAAGTTTTAAACAGTTCAGGTTACATATTCGGATTGTCAATCAAGAGTACACTACCGGTCAAAAATTTTAGAACACCTACTCATTTCAAGGGTTTTTCTTTATTTTTACTATTTTATACATTGTAGAATAATAGTGAAGACATCAAAACTATGAAATAACACATATGGAATCATGTAGTAACCAAAAAAGTATTAAAACATATTTTATATCTGAGATTCTTCAAATATTTGAGATTATTCAAATAGACACCCTTTGATTCGATGACAGCTTTGCACACGCTTGGCAAATTGTACAATGTAGAAAATAGTAAAAAAAAAAAAAAAAAAACCTTAAATGAGTAGGTTCTAAAATTTGGACCGGTAATATATGTGAGAACTGTCATCTCTGAATTCCCATGCCTGCCCCCCCTACAGTTCATTGAGACTGAAAGGTTCCATGTTTTACTTAAAATGTTTTTGTGTTTGTGCATGTGTGGGCATGTGTTTGTGTGCGCATGTGTGTGAATGAGTGTGTATCTGACATTCCTGATGTGATGTTGCAGTCAGACTCCAGTGATGAGCATGCAGTCTCATCCCAGAGGGACAGACTTGGTAACAGTTTGCTACGTTTAACTCCTCAGGGACTAATTACATTGTCTAATTAAAGTAATCACAGGTTAGAGATGTCATATTGCGTGCCCAGGGCTCACACACTGATTAGCTCTATTGCATTTCCGCTGTGCATCTCTAGAGTTCCCTGCAACCTTCACAACGGGTTTAAAGAATACATTATATTAGTTTTGCAATCACGCATGCCAGCGAAGTAATTCTCTGAATATTGATGAAATCCACTCCAGCATTGGCTACAAAATGATTTTAAAAATCTTTTCTGAAATGCCAGCCAGTGGTAATCTTTAGGATGTACTGAGATCACATAAGGATTGTGTCCCTGATTGATCTGCATGAGTCAGCGTTGTTTGTTACATCAACATTGTAAACATGCTTATATTATCAGGTCACCTGATGAACAGCGATGATACACTATGAAATAACATCAGATGACTTGATCCACCCCCGTCAGAGCTGATGCGATGTGTCGCTCCCAATCCCTGGGAAACATCCTCCTTCTCCCTGTGACCCCTTGACCCCAAGCTGCCAAGGGAACGTTGGCTTGGGGTGGCCCGGCCGGGGGAGGGGGGGGGTAGCAAGACCCCCCACCCCTAGACATAAATATTTACTCTGAGGGCAGTTTGAGTTGGACATAACCTGGAACTAAAACAATCAGCCATCCCACACAGTGAATGGGTCCTGGCTGGGTCTGTTTCCCATGTAGGAAATTACAGTAGTGTAGTAGAGCACACCCCATGTATAAATACATAGAGGCTCTGCTGGATCTTATCTTCCCCTCCAGATCAGCTAGATGGGAATTAGGATCTCTGCTCTAAACCCTTTGTTGACACATACTGTCTTCACTGAATCTACACTCACTGACTGACTGACAGGCAGGGATGGAGAGGGAGGTGCAGAGAGAAGAAAACACAATAGAAAACTAAAATAGATTACGGATCAGGACGTGCGTGCATGTATACATTTCTTTCTTTCTTTCTCTTTTTCTTTCGTTGTTTCTCTCTCTCCCTTTCTTCCATCTCCCTCTCTCTATCCCTCTCTTTCTCTGTCTCTCTTTCTCTCCCTCCTCTCGCTCTCTGCCATGTTGTAGGCGTCAGTAGGATTGCTAAAACCCATGTTCAGTGTGTTTTAAATGAGAGAGTGCACAGGGACATGGTGAGTAGGAGACTAGTCTCTAATGGGTCTCCCTGTGAATGAGGCGAGGCGGCCATTACAGGCAGATTACAGCGTACGCAGGGCAGGCCACCTATTGTACCCACCCACCCCCCGCTGGCACACTGCAACGCTCATCACTCCACAAACGACATTGGTGGCCGTGTAATGATGGGTCTCTGGAGAGAGAGAGAGCTAGAGAGAGGGGGGGGGATGAGAGAGAAGGGGGGGGGGATGAGAGAGAGGGATGAAGGCAGGGCAGGAGACATTTCATGGAAGACTTTATGTCAAATATATGGTGTGGAAGGACAAGACAAAGAATTCTGAGAAATAGAATAGCTAGATAAGAGAGTTATCATTTTACTTTACCTTTCAGGAGGATTAATACATTAGCACAGTGAAAGAGAGATATCTCTCAAATGCATTACTGGTCCCATTTCTGCAGTATCTCTCTATTCTCTGCCATAAGCCTATTTGAAAGAATAATGACAGCAGCATATTTATTCCAGGGTGTCAGATGGACCGTGGAAGGAAAGAGTTGGAAGAGGGAGAGGTGCTTGCAGTGTACTATTCCACAGAGAAGGTGGCAGAAGGGACGGAAGGGTAACCCATGTTAGACCAGTGTGAGTTATTCATCTTCTTCTTGACACTTTTTCCACTGATGACTGCACTTTACACACATTTAGCCCGAGTGCTACTTTGAGCTTTTAACTCAGCCGGGGCTAAGTGAGCCCTCAGCAGACACCCCAGCAACACCCTGCTCTCACACTCTCAGACCAAGATGGACACACATAATAACACAGTCCTACTTCACCCTTTTTACTCTGTCTATTATTTCTTATATCTCCTTCACACCATGTCTCTCTCTTATAATTTCTGTCCCATTTCCCCCCACATTTTCTTTCAGTCTCTCACCACTTCTTTCTTCTCTCTCCACCTCTCTCTGCATCTCTCTCTGGCTCCCTCTCTCCACCCTCGACTGTCTCTCTCGTTCTCCCCCTCCGCACTTGCTCTTCTCAGACTAATGTGAGTGGGCTCACATTGGTCTGAGAGCGGGTGGTTCTGTGAGGGAGGAGGACAGAGGATAGGTGTGGTCCCATAAGACAGACGCAGGCTCCATTTTTAGCATCTATTTTGGAGCCAGGGGGAAGTTGGGCTCTGGTTAGTGAGGTCAGTGTGGGGGCTAAAGGTTCTGTTGACACACTCAGGCTCAGCTCCGAGGAGTTAGCAGTCATCTCTGTCTTGCTGTCTATCTGGTTTTCTGCAGTGACGCGTCCAGATAAAATCACATCGCGATCGTTGTTGCTGATGAAGCCACCACAGATAAAATCAGTGTATGAGTATGCAAAAAGAAAGTGTCAATTCTCAATTTTTCTCCTGAAAAGCCCAAACAAGTATCACCAGTGTGTGAATCGCTCCCATTACCTCTCATCTGACACGGAGGATGTATCTGTCGTCTATGCCGTCTCTGGTGGCTGCATGCTGCCATCTAGTCCTCTACTGCTCCTTTCATTTAAAAGAAGCAGCACAGATGCAAGGACACCCAAGCAGTGCAATATACAGGGAATAGGGTCCCACTTCAGATGCAGCCAAAGTTTAAATTCAAAGTTTTGAGTAGGAGAAGAAAGACAGCAGCAGTGGTAGAATGAGAGGAAGATGTTCCCCCTTACAGTACAGTCAGACTACTGGCACATGTGAACCCAACTTCAAAATGAAACAAAGAGTGTTTCAACACCCGGTTTCAGAGTGAGAAGGAGCCACAACTCAGCTTTTGGACAAAACATATCAAGAAATTGGTATTTTCCCTGTTTTTTCTTCCTTAAATTGCCTCCTACACGCTGAGAGTCACACTGACTCTGATTGACTCCACCTAGGGCTGTTGCGGTGGCAGTATTACCGCCACACCGGCAGGCATGAGTCACGACCGCAATACAATTCCCCATGTTGAGTCACGGCGATCTCCTCTTATGCACTCTGGACCTGCGTTGGTAGTGTCCAACTCACTAACGACCATCAGGTCCTAATGGCCTGATACTCAGCGCTCCGCTGTCCCTCTATCCACTCTGACATCAATGCAAATGCAATCAAAAATCACATCAAACACTTATCATCCAAACAGTATGATGCTTTTAGAACTCACCGCTAGGCTACTTTTACCTCCACAGTTGTTATGCGAGTAAAGTCATACCGTGTATATATATACATTTTACAAATCATGACGGCTGAGGTGGAAACAGGAGGTTACGGTACAATTATAGAAATGCCGACAGATGAGTTGTTTGTTCGACATGGTAGGATCATTTGGTTAGAAATGGTGGTGCGCAAATATTGGTATAACAACCACCATTTCAAAGTCAACTTGGAGTCATGTGATGACATGGTGTGTGGTCCTCCCACTACTACTCAGGAAACCATGCAGTTTAAATTAGGCTACAGATGAAATCCATTAGGATGAACTTCGCAGGGTGGTAAAAGTGCATAGTATGAGCCTGACGCTCCTTTCCAATACATTTCGAGGTTCTTATTCTGGTGACACGATGATCAATGCTTGACTGCCGTTTGACAAATAAAAGCATTATCCCTCTTATCCATGATCTCATCATGTAGACTAGCATAGACTAGGGCTCCCAAGTGGCGCAGGGGTCTAAGGCACTGCATCTCAGTGCAAGAGGCAACACTACAGTCCCTGGTTTGAATCCAGGCTGAATCACATCCAGCTGTGGTTGGGAGTCCTTTAGGACGGTGGACAATTGGTCCGGGGTAGGCCGTCATTGTATATAAGAATTTGTTCTTATCTGACTTGCCTGGTTAAATAAAAAATGAAAATAATAATAATAATATATGCCATTTAGCAGACGCTTTTATCCAAAGCGACTTACAGTCATGTGTGCATACATTCTACGTATGGGTGGTCCCGGGGATCGAACCCACTACCCTGGCGTTACAAGCGCCATGCTCTACCAACTGAGCTACAGAAGGACCACACCTTGAAAATAAATGAAATACCTTCAGACCCTACCTGCACTGTGTCTGTGATCTGTTGGCTGAAGTTCACGTGCCAAAACCAGAGTTGGCACATTTGCTTTTTTAAGGCTACATTTTGCAACAAAACAAAAATCGGTTGAAATGCGATAGAAACACATTAATCTGCAACAAGTCAGTTTGGTGGAAACACTCCACTGGTAGGAAAACGCACTTATTTCTTTATGCGCATTTGATAATATTCACGTGAAAATATGTCGCCATTTGGATGGAAACTTAGCTATTTTGACGACAAATTTGAAGAAAGAAGTTCAACGGCAGGTTGAAACTGAGTGGAAAACATGGTCGTTGTGGATGTTGTTTCAAAGCCAAACACAACAAAATAGACAGCAGCGCTTTCTAAGGTGATGATTCATTCAAAGAATGTAATATGTTGCGTGTAGAACACCCATACACATATTAGTGCTTATGCATATGCACAGGCCTTCAAATGAGCCCCCCCCCCCCCAAAAAAAAACTGAATTAAAATACTGATGCGGTACACAATACATAGCCTAATAGCCTAATGCATATTACGCACGGCAGAAAAATGTAAATAATTGGTCTAGCCTCCAAAATTAAACACGTTCTAGTAATCACCATTGAGTGTGGACTGTGCTTTTATGCTTGCTGGATGGTTACCTCATGCTACACTCCAAACGTTCTATCCATGAGTCTGGGAGAGAACAATTTGGCCGAGGCGATGCTGTTGGTACATTGATTGTGCAGGGCAGCTTACAGTGTTACCCTAAAATTATAGTGAATTTGAACTTGATTTTGAATAGTCTATTAACAGGGATTTTTAAAATATATTTTCATAATTAATAGGCTGACATTACCTTTATCTACAGAATATCTCACCACCGAGAGTTTCCCTCTCCTCTCTTTCCTTCATCTTGAGCGAGCAGAGATAGGGGCTGTCAACAGTAATTCAATATGTTTAGTTGTGAAAACATGTTACTATTGATGTTCCCGTACAGATTTCACTTGGATTCCCAAATTAAGCACTGGATAGCTGCAGAAACAGAGTTGGACAGCCCATGGCATACAGAGTTTGGGCGGAATATTACCTGCCGTGCAGTGGGAGACTGCATGCTCATCAAAGAGTGGTTGATGCCTGGAGTGAAGTAAGTCTCGTTATCAGCCCAAGCATTTCTATATTCGATCCTGTGTGAAAGCAGACTTTTGATGGTTATCACTAAGAAAGAGGTTCCCAGCTGCTACTATATTTATTTCTCAGCTGCTAATTTTAATTAAGTACATGCTCTGCTATAACACCGTCGTAGCCTACCCAGCATGATTGAAAAACAAACTGTGAGAACAAGCGGCATCATTCGCTATTCGAGTGCATATTGATGACATGTGTTTTCCCCCTGCCCCTGTTCCTACCCATTCGACAATGGAACATTTTAAATCGAAACTCATTTGACATAATAGTAATAAGAAGATGGAATTGAGAATAGTCTGAAAATATCACTTAATGAGAGAACAGCGTATGCAGCCTGAGGCAAGGAACAGAGCGCAAGCTTTTTTAGCAACTTTTTCATATAGTCAATAACCTATAGTCGCATCATGCAGCCCATATTTGTTTTCATTCATAAGACATTTGAAGGTTTGTGTCATTCACAACTACTTTAGTAGTTCTTCTGAAATAAATGTTCTTAATTTCATAACGGTTGTTTAGACCTGAATAAAACAAATAATGGATTTGGATTATGGTGTATATTCAATGGATTTATTTAACTTTTCTGTGGAGGCCTGGAGATGCTAAACATGTTTATGTTAATTAACGGTCAATTATCGTGTGACCGGCAGTTATTCGCATGACAATAACTGGCTGACAAAATTCTATGACCTCCACAGCCCTATCACCACCAAAGCCCTTTGTGACACTGTTTCTTTGTCTCAGAGCTGGGCTAACTTTAAAATGGCTGCCTTATTAAAGACGTGTCAGCAACCGGATTCTCTGAAAAATAGTGGCACCCTCATCACTAAAGAGAGGAAAAGAAAGGGACAGAAAGATTGGAGAGAGAGAGAAGCAATGAAAAACAGAGCGCTGTGCTTTTCGTCAGCAGTAGCAGCACTAATAGCACGTGTCAAAGAGATAAGGGTGCTCAGAAGCGGGCTTGCACGTCTCCAAGGCTTTGATTTGTGCCCTATGAAGGAAAGGAAATAAATTGTCTTACCCACATGTATGCACACGCACAATCACATAGGCATGTACCTGCACGTGGCGCGCACAGGCGCAAGAAAGCACACATGCACGCACTCACACAGGCATGCACCCTCGCTCACTCTCTCACATACTCTTTCTAACTCAAACACACCTACATGTACCATACAGTACATATCTGCCTGTCTGTACATTATCTCTAGTCTCCACCTCTCCTCCTAATTGCCTATTAGGCAGCATGGCAGGGGGTGAAGGTGTGCTGAGCTCTAACGTAATATCCTATAATGCAATGTATGTATGTATGCATGGTTAGCCTTGTCAGGGCAGAGCAGGGCAGGCGAATCAAAAGCGGCCCAGCATTCCTTCAGAGCTGACGTGTGTCGGGGCCTGGGTCTGGGTCAGGGCCCTGCTGCCTCCTCTAATGGAGATAACATTCCCCATGTACACAGGGCGTTGCTCCACCACCACCACCGCCACACAGGCACAGTACTGTATAGGAGGAGAGGAGATGGCATGGCAGCCTGAGAGGGAGCAGGGACAATATGTGGGAAATCACAAATGAAAGACAGGAGTAGAGCGGGAGGAGAGCATGTGCCATTAACCAGAACAAGACTGCCGTCTGGCTTCGGTTTCAGGGCACACACTTGCATGGATGGACAGATGCACACACTCACATATCACACACTCACACATCACACACTCACACATCACACACTCACATTTCACACACTCACACATGCGCTATACATTTATGTACATTATACATTCAGACAGCCCCATTCATTCCTGTGTCTATTTCTATCCAGGTTTGAAAAGAAACACATGGCCCTTGTGCTGGTTCTACCTGTAATATTGTGATAGGCAGACAGGGAGGAGGGAAAGACCAAAAGCAACACAGAGAGAAGAGGAGGAGCAGACAAAAGGCAGAGCGAGAGAGAGAGAGAATGACTAGACTAGATAATTAGAGAAAAAGAGAGGGAGCAGACAGCAAGAAAGGAAATAGACAGATTGAAAGGGGTTTTGACGGATAAAAGAGAAAGGGGAGACAGACAGACTGCGACAGGCGGTGAGAGTGAAAGGAGAGAGAGAGAGAGAGAGAGAGAGAGAGAGCGGGAGACATGAGAAGATGAAAGATGAAGTGGCATCGAGGAATGTTAAGTGTAGCTTAAGCGTGTGTACAGAGTACGGGATTTATGGCTAGCACACGCTCAGGGCGAAATAGTTTGAGAATTATTAAACGACTTCAATTAAAGTAATAAAAGAGATGAGAGGGGGAACACCGCTACCCCCCAACACTGATTTTTATATGCTCTCCTATTCTCACGGTCCCTCCATCATCTGGGTCATTCCACGAAAAGAGGAACCTTTTGCATTTTCATCCCTTTGCTATTTTAAGTAGAACTTGTGCCCCAATATTGAATTGTGAAAGCCTGTTCAATTAAATGAAGTGTTCTTTCATACAGACCACATAGAGAATTCAATAAATCACATTGTTATTATGAATAAAGGCGCGGCAAAGTGCCCAAATTCAGCATTTGCCGTGTCCCTCCATCAACCCCGTGTCACTATTAGGAAGATTTCAACCCCCTTATTCCCCCAACATTCCATGTTTTACCATCATTCCCCCCTAATTACTGTGTTGCTTTGACAGTCCTTTCTGAAGATTACATGTCTTTAATGTAGTGATTTATTTACGTCTGTCCCTCATTTCAAGGTCAACCCTGTTACGTGACCTGGACTTTGGATTCAGTACACTGAAACTATGCCTTTTTAAATATTGTTTTTTCTTTTTTCAAAAGAAACATTGAACTCCTAATAATCTAAACAGTGTAAAAGCAAATAAGTTTGATCTACTCTTTTTGGCCATTTTTTTGGTCAGTTTTGTGGTGGAAAACTGAGCGGGTCGAGCGTTTGACAATTGAGTTATTTAGCAGACGCTCTTATCCAGAGCGATTAACAGCCGTGAGGGCAGACATTTTCGTACTGGCTATGAGCTTTACCCATAGATAGACAGGAATGTTCTAGCAATTTCAGCTTTTTTTTTGTGAAGCTTGTATTTAATTGCCACTTCCTGTTTCACACAACAACTTTCATTCCTCCTCTCACGGGGAGATTTATGGCTGATTTAAGACGGAATCGTCAACCCTGTTACAGTCAACCCTGTTAGAGTCAACCCTGTTAGAGTCAACCCTGTTACAGTCAACCCTGTTAGAGTCAACCCTGTTACAGTCAACCCTGTTAGAGTCAACCCTGTTAGAGTCAACCCTGTTACAGTCAACCCTGTTAGAGTCAACCCTGTTACAGTCAACCCTGTTAGAGTCAACCCTGTTACAGTCAACCCTGTTACAGTCAACCCTGTTACAGTCAACCCTGTTAGAGTCAACCCTGTTACAGTCAACCCTGTTACAGTCAACCCTGTTAGAGTCAACCCTGTTAGAGTCAACCCTGTTACAGTCAACCCGGTTACTTTATTTGGCATTTATAAGGCACATGCTATAGTCATTTCTCTATTTAAAACACTTGAGATGGGAAAGCAGTTGTTTTTATTAAGTTGCATGTTCAAATTAGGTGTCATTTCTTTTTACCAAACTACACTTCTCAAAGGCACCAAATTGGTGGAACGACCCATCTCTCCTCTCCTCCTCTCCACAGAACACCCTCCATCCCTTGCTCTTTAATAGACTCTTACCTTGATTACCAACACAAACTTCTCTCGTTCACACAGCCTCAGAGGCCAGTGGAAAATGAATATTTTGTGCTCCTCTCTGTTTTACTGCAGCATTGTAAGGAAGCTCTAACATTTCATTTTTACTTTTAAAATCTATTGTACGTGGTTAAATATGTTTTATAAAGATGAAAGTTGTGGTAAAAAGATACTCCAATTATTGAATCCTCAAAGGAGGTCCAATATGCTGATTGGATTTCCGACACGACAGAGAGGAGAGGGAGAAATAGAGAGAGAGAGATCAAAACCTTTCCTCCAGCAAAACATCTGTAGCCGTCCATTTAAAGTGTAATGAAAGCAGATTCCTCCATGAATACTCCCAGAGGGAATTGCACAGCCATGTTTTTAGACCATGGGATTTGTTCCACGACACCAGATCTCAGTGTAGGCAGTACTCTGCAAATCTCTCCCAAGCCATCAACACTCCCATTGCATCTCACCAATTTGGACAGGAATCTTATTTTTGCCTAATCTCCTCCGGCACCCAGACAGCCCATGGCCAGCACTTTGTCTTTATGTGTGTGTGCGTGTGTAATTAGTTTGGCTTTGGGAGTGTAATATTGAGCCGCGATATTGCAGCATTTACGGCTTACTTTAGAGCCATCATTTGGAGGTTATGGGGAGAGGTTACGAGGGTGGACACTCGCCAGAGGGCCTTGCATATTTGATTATAATCACTCTGGACCCATAAAACCACATGGTGTTTTTTTTTTGCGGCAGCAGACGAACCTGGGAGTGGACAGAGGGATGGAGATGTGATGAATTGCAGCCAGGGCTGAGTGGTAGTGAGGATGCCATGGAAAACAGATTGAGGTCAGGATAATCTGGAGGTCACAGGAGAAAGTGTAGACACATGCATGAATGTGTGGCAAGAGGGGCAGGGAGAGGGCTCAACATGTATGTATGACAAAGAGGGGCAGGGAGGGGGGTCCAACATGTATGCTATCATACCAGGGTTGCCCTGGCTTCCCCCAACCTGACACTTAACTAACACTACTGATTGGTTTGAGAGGCCACACACCCAGGTCTAAATGAGAATCTGATTGAACGGCAAGTATACTGTACAAATACAGCAGGTGTGTGGTCTTCCTGGAGCCTGCTTGGACACCCTGGCTGTAGTCTGGACTCAATGCTATAGAAACTCTTAAGAATCAACTATTTTATTTGTACAGTACTGTGCACTCAGATCACAGCCCCTTCCAGAGTATTTCCTGTTGGCGTTGTTCAGCCAGGAGGTTCATCTGCCAATAGTCTATCAGATCCTGGGGTTGCTAGGAAGACTACGCTGGGCCGCTGGGCCGGGGATCAAAATAGATCTGGATGTATAATGCCACAAAGGCTAATTGGTAACGTCAGTGAAACGTCTGTGTCACAGCTGAGATCTAACGGCTAGGATCTAACCACCAGATAAGATGAAAGTTATGGACTGGAGGGGGCCATATCAAATGGGGTTAAATGGCTTTAAGGAAACTCAATTGTATTGTATAGGCATGAAATGGCATGCATAACAATAGTGCTGGGCATGACAGTCGATCATTAGCTCCTGATGCTAATTGGATGGGATCTTATGGATAGTCTTCTGGCGTCACAAGTAGATGATAATGCTCAAGATAGCCTCAAGATAAGTGTATGATCAAAGCAGAGCATTGACTTTTACAGCACGTGAATGTCTAATATATACAGTAAAACCATTTGAATCTTCATAGGGCTCTTCAAACAGTCTGGTTCGTGACTTAACACGCCTTTGGCTCGGCAACAGAAACCTTTGAACGCTCTGCTCTTCTCACACATTGGACTCTTTACTTTGGAGGGACTGATAATGGGTCGTCTAGTGACAGAGGGTCCTGACGTCCTCTTCCTGTGAACACTCCCCAGAGGACGTGACATCATCAGTGACATCATCACATCCTTTGGATGAATATGGACTCGTGGCACAAAGATCTCGCATGTCCAATGGAGAATTTATTAATTTACATAAAACGTACTTTCTCTCTCTCCCCTCCCCCTGTCACTGGGTAAAATATTTATCTCCCCTACACATTTGAACCTGCCTCTTCTGAAAGATGAAATGGCGCCTAGTTAGGCCGTGTTCTTTCACTGCCGTGTCAGAACTCTGTATTGATCCAGAGTATGATTGAAAGTACATAGTCTCCAAGAGAAATATAGAACATATTTCAAGTGCATTCAAGATATGGCTCTTTGTTTGTAGGCTTTTGTGTGAGAAAGTATGTATGAAATTAGTACAGAAAGACATCCCGTTGAGAGATGGATCTGAAACAAGCCCAGACGTATGTATTTATAGCAGAGTGACGTTTTTCCACCGCTGCCACCAACCATGAAGATTTTCCCCTTATTTTCACCAGGAAGTGGTAGTTATAGAGAAGAAAAGAAGGGAGGAAGAGGAGGAGGTGGAGGAGAGGGAGGAGAGGTGATGGATTACACCGAGAGGAGGAGGAAGGCAGAAGTGTGTCAGGTTGGGGAAGCAGGGAGCACTTGAGTTTTTAACTTTGCAGCCGGCCTCTCCTGGCGCTCGTCAGCAGGTGTTTGACTGTAGCACAGGGGCTGCCGACTGTAATGTGAAGACACCAGGAGAGCAGAAGCATCCTAACCACCATGATAAATTATTCCTCCTTCTCTTCTCCTCTCTTCTATTCTCTAACCCCACCACTCTCTCTTCTCTCCCCTTGAGCTAATGGGTTCTCCATGCCAGATGTATTTGGTATTTTATTAGGATCCCTATTAGCTGTTGCGAAAGTAGCAGTTCCTCTTCCTGGGGTCCACACAAAACGTGACATAATACAGAACATTAATAGACAAGAACAGCGCAAGGACAGAACTACATGCATTTAAAGTGTGTGTCTTAGGTGAGAGATGTGGTAACAACTCAGACGTGCATGTACACGCACGCAAGAACGCAGGCGTGCACACACACATACACACACGCACACCCTTTGACATGGTCAAATCAGGTGGGAATGAGTAAGAGTGTGTAAGAACAAAGGATAGGTGATAACTGAGCAAACTCCTTCCTTCTATGATCTTTGTTGACCTTTTACTCAGCCACTCCCTTTGTCTTTCAATCTTTTCCCTCCATTCCTCAATGACCTCATGACACCTCAAACATAATGAGTTTCTCTTTAGTTCCAACCTGATAGAATGTGATGACGTTTCAGAAACTATTCCAGCACACACATGAAAATGTTGTTCTTGTCATGGTGACTCAGTGAATCGAATGAACATTTAATTCAAGTTTTAATTGGACTAATTTGACTTTATCCTCCCAGCGAAGTCTGAGCATATATCATATTGCACATTTCAACAGCTATAGGAATATTTAGCTTCTTGCCAAGCCAGTAGTCATTCTGAGGTAATTATGACTCAGCCAAGAAGTATGATCGTGGAATTTGCACGGATGTTTCGAAACAGACAAGCTTGTGTAAGCTGGTATCACAACATGACTAATTTGCTTTGGATAAAAGCGTCTGCTAAATGGCATATATTATATTATTACTACACCATTAATTGTGTTTACCATCACAAGCAACTATTTCACCATTTAGAAATCCCTGACACCAACTACGTCAAACAAGTCAAGAACTGTACTGTATCTTCATTATTAGTTTCCAAACTGACATGCCGTGATTTTCTTCAGGGTAGAGCGTGGTAGACATTCTTTTTTGATTAAGGGTTTCTTTACCCATTACAATTGGAATGATTGACTACGTCTCTGCATCAGATATGTACCTTGTTCGAATCTAAAGCCAGAAAGCATTTGAATCAAATACCGCTCTCATCCGTGACTAATTCTTCAGACACTTGTGCTGTTTATTGCAGCTCATCTGGTGGGGACACTGGTCACAGACTCATGGTTCACATACCTCTTTATTCGTCCCTTTGTTCTCTCTTTCCCCATAACTCTGTCTCTCTAAAGCAAGCTCAAGGCTAAATGTCTGTCACTTTTCTTTGCCCTACAAAGAGTCACTCAACACCCGTGGTGCGTATTCATCATTCCTTCACAACCAGTGTCCTTTTTGGTGGCTGAGTTATTTTAGTCTTTTGCGGTGTCATTATTAACAGGAAACAGTCGTTATAAACATGTTATATCCTGAAGCCCATGTGATAACTATTGCAAGAACCATAACGTTATCGTACTCTACTGCGGTAATTATTTTCTCGAGTCCAAAGTTCTCCCATAGAAAGTGCAACGAGCTGAATACGGAAAGCTACATCTTTTCCTACCGCTGCCAAATTAATTTGACATCGTCATGATCAGAAGTCAAATCAGGTGCCTCTCAATGCATTGAAGGGTGACCACCATCTGGGGGCAATGGACACATACACAGTGCCAGTTGAAGACAGGTACATAAATGTTAGCTACAAAAACACAGAGGATACAGCATAAACGTTCTGAAAGAACCCGCGGTGTGATTTCCCCATTTTCACAATTGATTCAATTGGGTCACATCCCTTTATAGAACCCACATCTTTTATATAACCCACATCTCTATGACTGACAACTCACATGGGGGAAAAAACCCTTCTTGTGGTACTGACACCAAGTCAAATCGTGGATAGAGTTGCTGAGAGTTCATTAGCTATGTCTTATGAGGACAATTCCCCTCTGAGAAACGAGCTACGAATGCATAGCCACAGATGCGCCGTATGTGTAGCTGCAAGGTGTGAGCTTTGGATCGATACAAGCTATCCAGACAGTTGTGGTGTGTTCTGTGGCCTCCCTTTCTCTCGTCTCTGTCTTGTCTCCCGTTGTTTCAGAGGTGGCTGTCAAGCCACTGAGCTTAAACAATCAACTAGGTTTTCCTCAATAGCTCCACCATTCTCGCATCTAAAGATATTATAAGGATATATTTTTGGCTTTGCCAGGGGAGATCTGCTGTCTGACTGGAATCCACACACACACACACACACGTATGTACACACACACACACACACACACACACACACACACACACACACACACACACACACACACACACACACACACACACACACACACACACACACACACACACACACACACACACAGACCACCAGCAGCGTATGACATCAGGTGCCTGATTTCTGATAAGAACTTGGAGAAAAAAAAGGAAAGTGGAAAAGAGAGAAAGCTGCTTCTGTGGTTGAAATCAAAGCTGGGTAATCTGCCGTGGTAATCAGAGTGGCAGTTCAGGTGAAATTAGTTATGCTGATCTGCTCTGATCTTTTAAAGTATGGGACGTATATCAACCGCCGACTGGATGGATTTAGAACGTCTATCTGATTGGATGGGAAATCAAAGCCCTGGGAATGCCCGATGTGTGAAGGATTGCTGAAGCAAAGGTGAACTTCTACTCTCAACACAGGCGCCTTAGATTTTGCATGACTTGGGTTCCTTTTTTCTAGTTCTTCAGCTCAAGGAAAGGTTCAGATTCGAAGCTCTTCTTCCCATCTGTAGGCCTGTCCTAAACATATCGAAGAAGCCATTGAACACGTGCATCTTTGGCAGCTAGCCCAAGTTCTTTATTTAACATTGGAGCCACGTACAGTATGCACATCCCCTGAGGGAATGAGGAACGGAACAAATAGAGAACCTGTTCTGATGAAATATAGATTAAAACACGTGTGACCTTTACATGTTTAATGCAGTCCAGTGTACACACAGGCACTTAAATATGGCTTTCACTTAAATCTGTGTTACCTACTGGGCAGACTCCCTGGCCTCCATTGTTCAGTCTCTCCTGCTTTCTTGTTTGACCGATCATCATTGTGCATCCAAGTATTACTGAAAGCCATGCACTGTGCCAACATGAGTGTGTGTGTGTGTGTGTGTGTGTGAGAGAGAGAGAGAGACAGATGCAAACATAAAGTAGATGCACAGACACACACACATACAGACTGAATCATCAGTGGCTTAGCAGGATTGTTATGTTTTTGCCATAGGGCAGAGAGAAAAACGTGCAGTTTAATACATGGAGATCCTATTAATTTTCAAATTCCTAATTCTATGATTTAAAAAAAAAAACTAATCTCATGCCGTTTTTCTAATTTTGCCATGAGGCTGAGAGAAAATGTTGCTGTTTTCGAGGCTAATTTCCTGTAATTCCCTCAAAGAAATGTATGGCTTATGACATGTTCATATGCTATCTGGGGGGGCCCAACCTCCAGGGGGAGGAGGGTTTGGGGGCCCCCAAAGATCATAGGGGGGAGGGGGGTGCTACGCCATTGAGACTCACATGCACTGCCACACAGTTTGATTTACAGTAAACTTGGATTCCATGTTTTATCTTAATTGGTCAGCAGAATTGGTAATTTGATCCTGATGCATGGCAGAGCCTCTCTCTGTTATGATGCGAGCGGGTATGGAGGATTGGAATCCCTAATCAGCAACCCATCCTTTGAGGTTGGACATAACAGACAAGCTACTCTCAATGAGCTGCAATCAGCGGACGGGTTTTTGTTGTGTGTGTTTATTTTCGTGAGGGCTAGACAAAATATAATACCCCCTCCATTAACATTCTCCATCTAGAGGCAGACAGGATAAAGGAATATACAGTAGAGTACCCCATGATAAAAGAATCAGGGTTACCATTTAGCCTGTTATGAATATGATACCCTGCCTTAATTGTATTGCCTTTGTGACACATCCTGCACAGATGCCTATCCCAATCTTTGGCCAGTCTGTGGTAGCCTAGTTTACTGCATTGAATCCAGACCCTACAAGAGACAATTCCATAGCTCCCACAGATCCCCCATCCTTGTGTGCCAAATGCCCAGCCCATTATTGTCCCACTGTATGCGATTGTAGCTTATTCTACTATATTGAATCCAGCCAAACCAGAGGCAATCCCCTAGTAAGGCAGGCAGGCAGGGTCATGGACAGAAGTATTGCCAATGCTGAAGCTCATGGACAGAGGTAACATCTGGTGTCCAATATAGTGGAGTCGACTCATCGTATTTTCGAGGATATACTGGACACTGACGGAATTGGTGTATCCTGTGTTTCAAGGCCAGGCACCACAGGTTGAAATTATTATTATTTTTATTACAATTGCAGCTCACTAGTAACTGACCCATTCCTGGGTAGCATATCATTGGTTCTCTATTGGGAGAGCGATACATTATACATTTAATCAAAACTGTTGCACCTACAAACGTATTCAGTCTGAAAGGTGGCAAGTGTAATGTTCTTCGTGGATGATGTAGTCCTGTCCTTATCCGACGCCTAGATCTTGTGCTAGGTCGGGGCAATACATTTTTTTCGTAATGCTAACAACCCTGTTAAAAATCCAGTATGTGTTACTCGATAACGGCTGAACGGATCATGACGAGATGCGGGGGGGGGTTCATATTGATATGATGGTAGGGATATTTGAATTTAACAATGAGCATCAACCTGAGCTTACTATAGTTGGTTCTCAATGGAAGAGCAGGCGACGCAACTGGAGGAATGGGCAGCAGAGACAACATGCTTCTTAATTGAAAAAAAGTCTGTAAAACTAAGAATCTGCTTCTCTAAAAATCCTCCCCAATCAGCATCACTAATGCTGGTTGGACAGGCTGTGGCTTTCACTTGGACAACCAACTCAGTGGTGACCGACACAGTGTAAAAAGGCTTCAAAGTCTCTCCACTTCCTGACTGTGACGGCAAGAAACAGCTGATGACCTTGAGGAAATCTGAACCTCTTTCCGACTATGCCTGGAGTATGCCAGTGTGTTGCTGGTGGGCTACACAAAGAAGCAGCAAGCTGCACTGGACAGGGTACAGAAAAAAGGAAGCAAGATAATAACAAAAAACTGAGACATCCCACTGACACTTCCACCACTACAGTCATGGAGAGAGCAAGCAACATAAGACTGGTCACTGACATGCACCAACCTGACCAGCCTCTCGACATGGTCTACTTCCACATAGAAAGGAAGACAGCACCCTGAAATCAGAACCAACTGTCCAGCATCAACTCAAGGACAAATAAGCAGAACAAGTCTCCCATAGCCATCAGACTTTTTAATTAACAACTATGTCTTTTAAACTGTGATTTATTTTACAGTTTTTTCCAACTGCTTACACACAAAATCTTTTCATGTCACACGATTTTTGAAACCTCTCACTCAAAATGCAAAACTACACACCAAATATCCAAAACCATAAGCTATTTCTCAGCGTTCGACTCAGTTGTCAATTGCATAAAACACTTTTTTCAAAACACTACACACAATTATCTACCTAAAACACAAAAATCGAACAGGAAGTGACTTGCTTTCCTTTTCCAAACACAACCAATCAAAATGCTACACTTATTCACCAGGTCACACACACACTCCTCACATGTGCAAACACTAATAGCTTAACTGATCACTAACCAATCACTGCTTTACTGTAGTATAGGCCTATAAATAGGTCAAAGGTCAGATTACCTGTTTTGAACAATGGATGCCAACAATGGACAGAGAGCAAGAGGAGTAGGAGGGAGAGGAAGAGGACGAGGGCAAAGAAGAGAAGGAAGGAGAGGCATCTCTAATGAGATTAGGGCAAAACTTGTTGATCATGTGATCAACCACGGTTTTACCATGAGAGAGGCTGGACTGAGAGTCCAGCCCAACTTGAGTCGATTTACAGTGGCGTCCATAATTCGAACCATCAGAAATGAGAACAGGTATGCAACTATCTAATGACTATTTTAGCATTACAGCAATGTACTGTAAAATACGTACGACTGCATAGTATTGCATAAACATTTGTAACTCTAAGCCATCCATTTACTGCACTGCATTGAATGAATGAGGTTGGTTATCATGCTGTACTACATTTGTTTGTACATTGTTTACAGTTCCTATGCTGAACACATACTGTGTTTGAATTCTGTAAAGATTGGAAAGGCAAAGACATCATGGATGATGAGGACACTTGTTTACAGATGTACAAGAGACTGCAATTATAAATATGGTCTATGTGGGGACATAGAGGTTGCCTCTGTCCAAGGTTGGATACGCCATGCTAGGAGATACTTCCCTCGATGTTCGGCAAGAGAAAACGTATCCTGTGATGTGGATGAAGTATTGTGGCCAGACTCAGGCCGGAGAAGAGATGAAGCGTAGCTTAGCACTGGTGACTGCCCACCCCCTCCTACCAATTCCTGGACTGACCCCCCGGGACCCCACACACACAATTATGTTCTTTACTGTATTCTAAAGAATATACTTTTGGTTTACATATGTTTATGGTTTTGTTGTATGCTACTGTATACAACAGTAATGTTTGGCCTAAAGAATATTTTCGGTTTCTACATTGCATTGGTGTTTACAGTGTACTTGTTACCCCTCTCAGCAGATTACTTTCACTGTAGAACATTGTATTGATATAAGCCTATGAAAGACCAAAGAGCTTTAGAACAACAGTGTTTACGTAGTATATCCAAAAATGTACTATTATGAAAGCAGTGTTTGCCATTTGATGCAAATGCTTCATTCTGACATGTGTTTATGGCATTTTGAATGCAGTGTTCCATTTTGAAGGAGATGTGAGGCATTTTGCATTTTGTGTGTGCAGTTTGGGGAATTGTGTGTAGAGTTTTGAAAAAGGAGACAGTTTTGAAAACTTTTGTAAGCAGTTGGAAAAAAAATGTAAGCTAGGAACTTTTGAATTGATTGTAATGTCTTGTTTTTTTTAAAGTATTGTCTAAATGTAACTGTGCATTCTGCATAACTCAGTCTTGTCAAATGTGAGCAAGAATTACATAAAGCAAATGAAAAAGGCAGGCAGACAGCTCCCTTGTCCTCTCATCACCACTTCCTCCACTACAGGCTTTTGCCGACTTCACGTCATGTCAGGAACTCGACCTTCCTACTGAGAAAAATGCACACGAATGCCTCTCCAACTTGTAATTACAACTAGGAACCTCGGATATGATCTCTGGACCCCGATCTTTCCCACATGCTGAACTCAGACATCACGCACCACTGAAAATGGAAACAAACATGGCCGTCAATGGTGAGAATGGTTCTTGCTCTCCTTCCGAACAGGTCACACGTAAGCCACAGCAGCACTCCAAGCCTCCTTCCCTCAACCTGCCATGTTATTGTATGTGGTATCAGAGTAAACAACACAGTTGAGTTCAGCAGCTTTTTAGAGATGGTCAGGGAGAGAAGAAATAGGTGTTTTGCCAGCCCAGATAAACACAAACATACTGGTGAGCAGGGCTAGATTGAAAAGATCTCACTCTCTCTCTCAAAGAAGTCAGGGCAGATGCCTTATTTACATTTTCCATCCAGTGCGTTTTAAATTATTCCTGGAACAAACTGCTGACTTGAACCGTGCAACGGTTCCCCATTGTCTTAAAACAGACATTTTATTGTTGATCATATCCCATATTCCACCCTGTTATTTTTGTTTAAGCATTAATGGAAATACTTTCCTCCAATGTGTACATTAACGGATGCCAACGGAACCCAACAACAAATTTGATCTCTCCCGGATCAGGAAAAGGAAGACCAATACTGTGAAATAAAGCTCTTTGAAATGGTAGAGTAAGGATAATACAGTAGGGAAAACACGGTTTTGGTGATTGACACACACAAACAGTTTAAAAATACAAATTTTTATTCATACGGTTGCTACGCTGAGAAAAACATGGGGATGTTGAGGGAAAACTAAATTTCCCCTCGACTTTCTCTCAACACGCTATGGCTAAGGAGTCAAATGCTTAAAGGCATGGGAGAGAATACTAAGTATTACTACCATAGCCTTACCCCTCTTTATACCCTTCTGTCCCCTCTCTCCGTATTGGTGATGTAGTAATGCTACTGTCCCACCGCCTTCACGCACAAAGATACAGCCGCAAGAGAATACTAATGGACATCGATCTGTGTGGAGACATAACATTTCAATCACGGGGACAGTTTCCTCCAAGCCTCAAAAGGTTATTACAATCAATGCACAATAACCGTAATAGTTATTGACCTAAGAGTGGAGAAAAAAAATGAAAGGATTTTAATGAAGGGTGACTGTGGACTACTCAGCGATGATATCTGTTTCCCTGGTGAATCATTCTAGTCCAGTGGTACTATTTCTGGGGCCTTTGTGGAAAGTGATGGTTTATTTGCACCTGCAGAGACAGGAACATAAAAATGAACAGGGAGTTAACGTAAGACACCTCGCTGAATACCCTGAGCACCATTTTAGAGACGCTCACAACCCCTTCACGGGGAGAGAGAGGGAGAGGGATTAAAGGAGGGAGAGAGGTAATGAGTGAGGGACAAAACAGGGTTGGGGGTCGTGATTGCAATCTAACTTCTGTGTGCGACTCTAGTGCCACTGACGAGAGCTGAAGACTGGTTTTAGCACTGAATTTCTCACCTGAATTAAAACAGGAAGCGGCAAAAGAGGTCTGGCTTCCCTACACAACTTGCTCCTAGATCAACTAGATGAACTACAGTGTTCTAACAAGGGGTTGACAAGGGAGGTTAGGAATTCTGTTTAACCACTAGGTGACTCTGAACGGGGATGTGTTGTGAGCCAAACTGCACCCCTGGTTCTAGTTGTGACTTTGCCAGGTGCTAGGCCTGTGTTGTGTCCCCCCCCTCTGCTCAGAGTGGCTTATTTACCCTACGTGCAGCCCTCCACACGTAGCATAAACAAACCATTAGCATTCCAGCTAGCAAGCAGTCAATGGTGGCCTAGTTTTAGCCTAGCTAACACTCAAGCCAATAAATCATCCATCTTCTATCTGCCCATGATTTATGGCTGTGTGGTAGATTCCCCTTTGTGTGAATTGATCATTATTGCACTGTTTTAAAGTGAGAGCCGGAGATAAATACTGGGTCTTGGATGCCACAGATCTGCCTTGAATATGAGGTGATTTCCATTTAATTTGAGGGACACCTTAAGCAAATATTGCATATTGAACCCAAATATAAATGTAAAGTGTTGGTCCCATGTTCATGCGGAAATAAACGATCCTAGAAATGTTCCATATGCACAAAAAGCTTATTTGTTTACATACCTGTTAGTGAGCATGTTTCCTTTGCCAAAATAATCCATCCACCACAAAACTGTGGCATATCAAGAAGCTGAGTAAACAGCATGATCATTACACAGGTGCACCTTGTGCTGGGAACAACAAAAGGCCACTCTTGAGACAGATGTCTCAGGTTGAGGGAGCGTGCAATTGGCATGCTAACTGCAGGAATGTCCACCAGAGCTGTTGCTCGAGAATGTAATGTTCAGTCCCAGGGGCGTGTAATCTGGGTCTTAGAAAAAACCCGGTGCAGATCCTGGTTCTCCTCCGGTGAATCCCCTTGATGAACACAGTCTGGACTTTCCACCATAGTGATGTTGACAGACACTGCGAGACACCTCCCCTGACACTCCTGTGAGCAACCCAGCAGTCTCCTGTCAGACCAGGAAATAACAGAGCTATGCAAACTCAACCAGGGGAGACCTAAAACAATGGGGTGCGTGGGGGTGTCTATAATCAAGAAGAAAAGAAGCAGCAACAGTGATGTGATGTACGAGCCCTGTCCCTATTGGACGATTATCTAAGGCTCGAACCGGAATGGGTGACTGTAGGGGAACCAAAGGGATGCGTAATGCAGTGGCCAGTGTGCTATCTAAAAAAATCCTGTCAGCTCCAGAATCAATCAGAGCTAATGGCAGTGAAGGGCAAGACTACTCAGGGAATTTAACGGCAAAACACACTGGTTGATTTGACAGACAAGGCGAGGAGACCTTGCCTCCTATCCGAGTTAACGCAGGAGAATTCCCTTGCTTGTCACTTCGCCTCCTAGGGGGTAGAGAGCAGGTCAGGGAGAAATGACCCCTTTCTCCACAATAGAAGCAGAGGCCCAGATTCCTCCTTCTCCTATGCTCTATCTTGGGCAAACGTGCCGAGCCCACCTCCATCGTCTCTGGCAACGGAGCAGGTGTCGCCATGGGCTCCGGATTCGCGCATGTTTACTTCGGGACTGCAGGAGGTTGTCCAACCGGATTGCCATGCTGATGAGCTGGTCGAGTGACAGGTTGTCCTCACGGCAGGCAAACTCCAGCTGTACCTCCTCCCGCAGTCCACTGCGCAAAACTGGTGGCCAGAGCCAACTCATTCCATCTGGTGGAAGCCGCGATAGTCTGGAACTCCAGGGCGAACTCCGAGGCGGTCCTTTCTCCCTGGCATAGTCAGAGTAGACACTCACCCTCCCCCCCTTGGCCCTCCACAGGATGATCAAACACCGAGCAGAAGAGGGTGAAGCACTCGTAGGACTCGACCGCAGGTCTGCCCGTCTCCCAGGTCACGGCACCCAAGTCCAGAGTCCGTCCGGTCAGTGCCGAGATGACGATGGCAACCCTGTCTCTTCTGGAAACAGCCCAGGCGTAGCGAGCGAGGTACAGGTCATATTGTAGGAAGCCCTTGCATCCTGCTGGTGCGCCCTCGAAGCTCTCCGGGAGGGACATGGTTATTCCGCGGAGCGGCTCCGATGGAACAGAGGTAGGTCATGGTGTGGGAGCTGGTACCGGAATCGATGCTGGAGACTGGAGGGACTGCACATTCCGCTCCAAGCACAGGATGGTTACCAGCACACTGTACATGGCGACCCCGAGTCTGGAGAGACGGTCCTCTTGGTGCTGTACTGTCCCTACAATGGTCGCAAGCTCGGCCTTCCCGGCTGTCTCCATATGTCGGGTTCATTATTCTGTCACGCTGGTATAAAGGATTTGGAGACAGGCGCAGGGATACATAATCTGAGTTTTTAATGCACCCAAAAGAAACACATATACAAAACACTGGGATGTACCAAACCAAAAGAGTGAGGGTAAACCTTGTAGAATAACATGGGACGAGACCCGTAATGCACAAACCACACAGTACAGGCTGAGACAACGCATACTCACACCACCAACGGACATGGGAACATTAATCGACAGCCCAATGGGGGAAACAAAGGGCACATTTATACAAATACAATCAGTGAGGAATTGGAAACAGGTGTGCGTGATGACACAGTTCAGTGCAGCCTAGAAGGCCTGTGACGTCGACTTCCGGAACTGGTGAACAGAATAAGCAGCAGTGCCGGGAGGATCTGTGACATCTATGGTAATGAAGCACACATACACACATCCATTATTCCAGGTCTCTCTTGAAAGATTATATATATATATATATTTTATCTCAACAAGACTAACCTGGTTAAATAAAGGTAAAATTAGTAAAAGATCAGTTCTTACCACATTGGGTTATTTTTCACATGAAGTCATCGGAATGATCGCAATTTCTAAAGATCATCTTTTCCTACCATCATCATGATGGATCCTTAACGATCGCACAGGGAGAGTTTCTGCTGAGCTCTGTTGGTGAAGCTGCTCCCTCATGAAGACTTTGTCATAGTGCTTGCCTTTAATGGCCCTCCAAAAGGAAATGTTGAGATCCTTGTTATTGACAAAATCATTAAGGAGATCACGTCACGTCACCCATACAGGATCAAGAGATCATTTCCCCGACATTATAATCAGCACTCTGGATCGAGGCTAGAACAAGTCGGTGACACCAAGGGTGATTGAGAAAAAGCCCATTTCCTGTTCAGAGTGGAAGAATGACAGGGGATGTATGTCAAAGCAAAACATTCAATTATCCTAAGCTGGTTTACCCAAGTGATTGCCCTGTTGATGGAGGAAATGGAGATCGAGACAGGCAGATGAATTGGAAATGGCAGACTGAAGGTCGTTTGCGATTTTGTGTGAAATTTTGAGGTAAATTGACGTTTCCTCTTTTGCGGTGGCTGCTGAGGAGGTTGAAGCAAATTGCTCCTCATTTGCTTGGACCTGGTTTGGAAATGTGATCAGGGAAAATTACACATCACACCTGCCCTTGTTTTCAGTCAAACGTGCCTTAAACCATAATTCTCATTCGCAGAATGTAATCCATTCACTCAGGTATGGAGTGTGTGTGTTCATGTAGGCCTGTGTGTGTGTGTTCATGTAGGCCTGTTTGTGTGTTCATTTAGGCCTGTGTGTGTGTGTGTGTGTGTGTGTGTGTGTGTGTGTGTGTGTGTGTGTGTGTGTGTGTGTGTGTGTGTGTGTTTGTGTTCATGTAGGCCTGCATGTGTGTGTGTTCATGTAGGCTCTGTAAAGTGTGTGTCCTGGGCGGCTATCTTTTTACTGTCTGAGAAATTATCAGAGGAAGCATGTTCAATTTGCTGCCATGTTGCATTGTGGGTAGAGAGAAAACATTCTGTTCGTGCTTGGGGCTGATCGGACTGTTTGGTCTTGTTTTCAGAGTCAAAAAGTAAATTGAGTGATTCAACTCTTTAAACTTTGACCTTAAGTATTCTTTCTGGGGTGAGTACAGGTAACTCTGGCTTCATGGCCAGATTGACAGGCAGACACACATCTGTGGGAAATGGGGATTGGACTTGAAGGTTGTAGGTTTATGGAACAGAAATCTGTAGAGAGAGAGAGAGTAGAGGCGGTGTGGATTTTGGAACTTGGCTTAGCAAAGGGTGTTCTGACATTAGAGATTCAGCACAGGGTCTCTCTGTAGGAACTCAGCTTACCCTTCATCGAGAGGTTAACACATGAGCACACACACAGCCCAGGCTTGATCCTGTTCCACCTCTGAAAACATATGAAACACTAATATGTTCCTCTGACAGGGTAACACTATCTCCCTTGCGCTCACACGCACGCATGCACACACACACACACACACACACACACACACACACACACACACACACACACACACACACACACACACACACACACACACACACACACACACACACACACACACACACACACACACACACACGCACATGCACTCTTTCTGCACGTTTCCTCATCTCCTGCTCTGTGAGGAGCTCTCCTTCACACTCAGGACCTTCTGAAGTCATGCATTAACATTTGAAAGGAAGGTCAAACATACATTTGGCAGAATGTGCACCGGCAGAATTGAAACACACAAGTAAACCTGTCATGCACTGGCCTCCTGCAGGTAGCACATTTTTGATCTCCAGGCCGCAGCTCAGCATGAACATTGCACATCCATGTGAACACAGATGTGGACTCTACACCGCATGATTTGTCTATGATTTTTATATATGTATCTGTGACACATGGAAACTTTGTGTGGTTTGGAGAAATGATAAAATGAGGTCAAATGTCATCCCAGAGGTAATTTGATCAATACCCTGGTCCCCTCTCATGGGCTCATTTTTTTGTTGTTGTATGTGTTAGTAGGAACTACCTTTTCTTGTCCATTGTCTTGTTCTTTGTCTTGTTCTTTGTTTTCCATTCTCTCTTTGTACTTTATGAAGAAAAAAGAGGAGAGGAGAAAAAAGTAGAGGAGAAGAGAAAAGAGAGTCCTAGCCCTGCTGTGCTCAGTAAATGGAAAGAGAACCCCGCTGACCTCCTTTAAACAAAATGGTGCCCGTTTTAGAGGCCATCTGTTGCTTTCAATGGCGACTGCCCACCACACACTCAGCCTTTCTCCACCTCTGATTATTGCAAGATGGCGCCAACAGACAGGGCATTTCTGCTTCTAGCTCCTAAGAAACTTGCAGTATTTTGTTATTTTGTGTGTTATTTCTTACAGTAATAGCCCAGGAAATTGTTTGTGTTATTACATACAGCCGGAAATAACTTTTGGATATCAGAGTGTCGGTAACTCACCAGCATTACGACCGGGAATATGATTTTCTCGAATTGGATCTGTCACGCCCTGACCTTAGAGATCCTTTTAATTCTCTATTTGGTTAGGTCAGGGTGTGACTAGGGTGGGCCATCTATGTTTTCTATTTCTTTGTTGGCCTGGTATGGTTCCCAATCAGAGGCAGCTGTCTATCGTTGTCTCTGATTGGGGATCATATTTAGGCAGCCTTTTCCCACCAGTTGTTTGTGGGATCTTGTTTTGTGTAGCTGCCTGTGAGCAGCCCAGAACATCACGTTTCGTTTTCGTCTGTATTGTTTTTGGTGAGTTTCATATTTATTAAACATGTGGAACTCTAAGTATGCTGTGTCTTTGTCCAGTCATTCAGACGATCGTGACAGGATCCTTTGTTCGTACCCCCCCATTGCAATTGAACTGATTCTGATCCAAAACACTGCTGGTGGAGAAAAGGTATTCGGAGTGGTCTTCTAGTCTGACTCAGGAGGTGCACACACCATCCACCGCTTATATGATATTTACCGAGTATATTACTCGGTAATGTTAAGTCTCTGGATAATGAAGTAGGGCGAGGAGAATCTCTTTCCAGAGAGACATCAGGGATTGTAACATACTCTGTTTCACAGACACATGGCTCTCTTGGGATATGCTGTCTTTGTCAATACAGCCAGCTGGGTTCTTAGTATATCGCGCAGACAGGAATAAAGAATTCTCTGGGAAGAAGAAAGGCAGGGGTGTATGTTTCATGAATAACCACTCACGGTGTGTTTGTGATAACACACAGAAACTCAACTCCTTTTGTTCACCTGACCTAGAATACCTAACGATCAAATGCCGGCCGTATTACCTTCCAAGATAATTAATTTAATAATATAATTAATTAATATAATTAATTATCTTTGGTTATAGTCACAGTCGATACCACTATGGTCCTCAAGGAACTTCACTGGACTTTATGCAAACTGGAAACCAAATATCCTGAGATCTGCATTTATTGTAGCTGGGGATTTTAACAAAGCAAATTGGAGGAAAACGCTACCGAAGTTCTACCAACACATTGACTGTAGCACTCGCTCTGCGAAAACATTAGACCACTGCTACTCAGCTTGTTGAAATACCTACAAGACCCTCTCCTGCCTTCCCTTCGGCACATCTGATCACCACTCCATTTTCCTCCCTTCCTATAGCAAGAAACTCAAACAGGAAGTACCCGTGCTAAGGACGATTCAACACTGGTCTGACCAATCACAATCCACGTTTCAAAATGGTTTTGATGTGGGCTGGGAGATGTTCCGGGTAGCCTCTGAGAATAACATCGACAAATACAGGGATACGGTGACTGACTTTATCAGGAAGTGTATAGGAGATGTTGTACCCACTGTGACTATTAAAACCTACTCTAACCAGAAACCATTGATAGATGGCAGCATTCACACAAAACTGAATGCTCGAACCACTGCGTTTAACCATGGCAAGGTGATTGGGAATATGACTGAATAGAAATAGTGCAGTTATTCCCTCCTTAAGGCAATCAAACAGGCAAAACGTCAGTATAGAGAAAAAGTGGAGTCGCAATTCAAAGTCTCAGACACGAGACGTATGTTGCAGGATCTATAGACAATCACAGACTACAAAGGAAAAACCAGCCACGTAGTAGACACTGACATCTTGCTTCCGGACAAGCTAAACACCTTTTTCACCCGCTATGAGGATAACACAGTGCCACCGACTGCCAAGGAATGTGGGTTGTCCTTCTCCATAGCCGACGTGAGTAAGACATTTAAGCGTGTTCACCTTCGCAAGGCTGCCGGTCCAGACAGCATCCCTAGCCGCGTTCTCAGAGCATGCGCAGACCAGCTGGCTGGAGTGATTATGAACAGATCCAATCTCCCCCTATCCCAGGCTGCTGTCCCCATTTGCTTCAAGATGTCCACCTATGTTCCTGTACCCAAGAAAACAAAGGTAACTGAACTAAATGAATATCACCCCGTAGCACTCACTTCTGTCATCATGAAGTGCTTTGAGAGGCTAGTGAAGGATCATATCAGCTCCACCCTACCTGACACCTTAGACCCACTTCAATTTGCTTACCGCCTCAATAGATCCACAGACGATGCAATCGCCATCACATTGCACACTGCCTTATCCAATCTGGACAAGAGGAATACCTACGTAAGAATGCTGTTCTTTGACTATAGCTCAGCATTCAACACCATAGTACTCTCCAAGCTCCTCATTAAGCTCGGGGTCCTGGGTCTGAACCCCACCCTGTGCAACTTGGTTCTGGACTTCCTGACGGCCGCCCCCAGGTGATGATGGTAGGAAACAACACCTCCTCGTCCCTGATCCTCAACACAGGGGCCCCACGAGTGTGCATGCTCAGCCCCCTGTACTCCCTGTTCACCCACACACACCTCCAACTCAATCATCAAGTTTGCGGATGACACAACAGTAGTAGATCTGATTACCAACAATGATGAGATAATTTACAGAAAGGAGGTGAGGGCATTGTTAGTGGGGTTCCAGGATGTCTCAATGTCCACCGAACAAAGAAGCAGATTGCGGACTTCAGCAGACGGAGCATGCCCATATCCACATCTGCTAAACATATGTATGTGACAAATACAATTTGATTTGATTTGAAGGACCTGCTAAAAACAGCCTCCACACAACACCTCACTATGAAAGTCAAGGCATTAACAAGACAAGTAGTGTGTGAGAATGCTAGAAAACTTGAATGGTGCTGTTAAGAGGATGCTTGAGTGCTGCTTTGAAAATGCTAGAATACCATCCTTTAAGTGGAGAAAATAGGAATCCTGTGCTGAAGATGCGACAGGAACCTGTAAGACTGTCTATAAATTGTCAGGAAATAACACAAACGGGCAACACTACTGTAGTACAAAATCCCTGTCATCTTTATAGGATTATCTAGGATTAGCCATTAGCTGGTACCAGCTCTTCAGCTTCTGTTATACCTGTCTCTATTCTATTGCTGCCTATATATTTTTATCTTTGTTTCTCATTATCTCTGTCCTCAGTGCTCTTGCCCTGACCAGACAGGAGGTGTGGGCTGGGGAGGTAAGAGGGTTAGTGGGTTGGGGAGAGCTGATGGACAGTGCCAGCTCCTGGTCCTTGGCTCATGCCTTTGCCTACCATGGGTTGTCACCCTGCCCAGCCTTACCCTGCCCTGGCCAGCATGCCACAGAGTTAGAGGTCTGGAGGTATGAGAGGTGGCAGGAGCCTGGCCCAGTGATGGAGACTGCCAGGCAGCTAGGATCAGAGATGCTCTGACTCCTCTGACTGGAGAGGTGACCTGGGCATGGTCCTCAGTGGTGGCAGGGCATTTCACTGTCCCCAGATCAGCTGGCTACAAAGTGAGATGCATCGTAGCTGGATTCTGCTCCAATACCATCTTGAATCTTGTGAGAACATTTTGAATGATTTTTTTTCCTCCAGTAGTAAACTTCCAAATCAATCACCTTCTGTGATTTAGAGAACTTACTGATTGACTTAGAACATAAAGCTAAGTACAGACACACAGGAGTTCTTTCAGTTTGTTACACTTGAGGGAGAAACCTACATAGATAATAGGTAAGTTGTCACAACAACGTGATGCCGGCTGATTCCACTCTGTAAGCACACAGCCTGAGGGCCACTCTCACACTGACCCCTGACCTATTATTGGAACACAGATATCATCTCAGGGAGGGCAGGTGATGGAACAGTCACAGACACGCACACCACCGCCCCCAGGTTCCCACCGAGGTGCATGGAGTTAATGAAATAAAGAGCATCTGTCCCAGAGTGGGCTGACCTTTGACCTGTCAAATAACCAGGAAGAGAAGAGACCCTGCAGGTGGTCAGATTTCTGTCAGTTCCCTCTCACTCTAGGAGTTAGACTTCCTAATAATAAACAGCTCTCAGACACAATTTCACAACCTGATAGGATCTGTGACCTTGACTTCACAAGGCATCCATCTTTGTTCCTCTCTCGTAGTTGTCATTGATTTAATTGAGCAACAACAACAGAGATAGTGTGACAGAAACCAACAACAAAGACAAGGGGTTTTGCCAGACTGGGTTAAAGTGTAATTTTGTTTCTAAATTAACTGCACTAACCTCAACTGCCCAGTTACACCTCTGTCACATTACGGTATGTGGAGCATGATAGGAACATTATCACATTGTCAAAGCCTCTCTGGTATGTTGTCAGAGTCACGCTAGGACTCTGTTATGCAGTAATAGATGTTGTAAATCTAGTCTGGACAATTTTTATTGCTGCGATATTCTGAGAGCGTCTCTCATATCCAATCTAGAAATAATTTGCTTCAATATCTTTCTGTTAACATCTTTATTACAGTCTTAGTGGAAGGAAGAGGGAACAACGTACAGTTCATGCTGTAACAGCTTTGGAGGACATCCCCCGGAAGTTGTCATAATTGCTGTGTAAGTCTATGGAAGTTGCTGAGAACCAAGTGCCTCCTAGGTTTTGTATTGAAGTCAATGTACCAAGAGGAAGACGGAAGCTAGCTGTCCTCCGGCTACACCATGGTTCTACCCTACAGAGTGCTGTTGAGGCTACTGTAGACCTTCATAGCAAAACAGTGTGTTTGAATCAATTATTTGGTGACGTGAATATATGTAGTCTAGTTTTCAATGTTTTGCTATTTAGGTCTACAGCTCCTATGACGAGCTTCCATTGCTATGCATTTCTACTCTGACCCACTAACGCCTTGCTATAGTTCATGTGATTCAAAGCCTATAATTAGAGGTTGACGTGGATGTTATGAGAGATGATTGAATTACACCTCCTCTTGTTGTCTACTGCTTGGCATGCACATTTTGCAAGGGGCCCTGGAGACATGCAGACGCTTGATTGAGAGTCAATATGCAGAAGTCAATTTCAACACAGTTAGTAATGCGAGCAGACTGGTTCCACTAGCCTTTGTTGCAGTACCGAGGCTAACTTTGTTCTGGTGGTGGTGCAGACATACTAAACAAAAAGTCATGAATGTGAATTTTTAGCTGCATCAAGCCTCACTGTTTAGTCGCAAGTCCACAGAATGGGATGCTTGACTGTGCACAGCACCATATGGGAGCCCTGTTGAAGCAACTCACATAAAAACCACGCAATTAATTCTGAATTACTCCAGACAATCTGCTGCTAGAGCGGCCTAATGAAAATGACGTGGATGGGCCCGAGAGCACAGGAGGAGGACAGGGGCTTCTGGCTCAGAGCTACGACACAAACACATACGCATGGATGGACACACACACACGCACAGACATGTACACACATTCATACACACACACACAAACAGGGATCCACACACATGCACTGACGGATGCACACACACACACACACACACACACACACACACACACACACACACACACACACACACACACACACACACACACACACACACACACACACACACACACACACACACACACACACACACACACAGACATTCATACACACACACACAAACAGGGATCCACACACATGCACTCACGGATGCACACACACACACACACACACACACACACACACACACACACACACACACACACACACACACACACACACACACACACACACACACACACACACACACACACACACACACACACACACACACACACACACAGAGTCGCACACTGACACAAAGTCTCTCTCACGCCGTCACACAGTCTGCTTCATACACGTTTCCAGGAAGCATCGGCATGACTGCCCTAAATTTGCCTGACGTGAGCCTGAAATTGAATCTAATGCAGCACTGAGCGCTGGTAAATTATTGAAAAAAAAGCAACTTTGGACTGCATGATTGAACCCAAATAAATGAGGGATATGAGGAAGGAATGGTAACCGGAGACAAGTATGTGTTGAATCCTGGCATATCTGCTGTTGATCTAGTGCACAGCCAGTGTGTAGTGTTTGTGTGTGTGTGTGTGTGTATGTGTGTGTGTGTGTGTGTGTGTGTGTGTGTGTGTGTGTGTGTGTGTGTGTGTGTGTGTGTGTGTGTGTGTGTGTGTGTGTGTGTGTGTGTGTGCGTGCGTGCCTGTGTGTGTGTGTGTGTGTGTGTGTGTGTGTGTGTGTGTGTGTGTGTGTGTGTTTGGCGTGTGCTTGATTTTGGTATTACTATCCTTGCGCGGACCAATTGTTTTCACAAGAATGGTAAACCAGGCAAATTTGGACAAGTGGGAACATTTTGCCGATCCTCACAAGGAAAAAGGCTATTATAGGCTTAGGGGTTAGGTTTAGGGTTACAATTAGGGTTAGAATTAGGGTTAGAATTAGGGTTAGGGTAGGTGCAGTGAAATGTGTTTCTTTACAGAGTCAGCCGTAGTAGTGTGGCGCCCCTGGAGCAAATTAGGGTCCTCATGGACACATTTTTCAACTTGTCGGCTCAGGTATTCGAACTACAGTAGCAGCATTTCAGATACTGGCCCAATGCTCTAACCGTTAGGTTTAGGGTTAGGGTTAGGTTAAGGTTCAAGGTTAGGGATTAGGGGAAAAAGGATTGTGAATGGGAATCAATTGTTTGGTCTGTACAAGGACAGTGAAACAAACGTGTGTGTGCTGTGTGTGGCAAAATGTTGCACTTGGGTATGATGTGGGTTTAATTAATATACTTAATTAAACAGATCGATGTGTCTCTGTTATTGCATTTGTCTGTTTACCTGTTTTTTTCTCTCTGTTTTCTATGTATCACAGGAGGCTGCTGAGGAGAACGGCTCATGATAATGGCTAGAATGGAGTGAACGGAATGGTATCACACCCATGGAAACCATGTGTTTCATGAATTTGACACCATTCCATTCGTTCTGTTCCAGCCATTACAGTGAGCCTGTCCTCCCCAATCAAGGTATCACCAACCACCTGTGCCATTGCCATTACAATTAGGCCTAATAACACCTCATGAGTACCTCTGTGAGTATTGCCTTCCCCATCTGTCTGTGAATGCACCAGTCCCAGTTTAGATTACTGCGCTGCACTCACAAAACAATGTATCTGACACGAATACATAGCAGCTGTATGCGAGTGGCTAGTGTACCGTACGTTAATCCTCATCTCATTTCTCATGCACACATCAGACTAGCTCCAATGCTCTCATAGCTTGTTTTCATCTGCTGTGAACGTCTTTGGTTATTTCATCGCTCACTACTCGGCCATAGAACCTCGATTATTTATGACTTTCTTTTTGAAAAGAAAAACAGGAGAGCTGTGGCATTTTTAAGGATAATTAAAAAGAAAAAATTAATAAGCAAGTTCACTGTCAAACCACAGGCAATGACATGGAGTAAAGAGGAAACAACTCTACTGGATTAAAGCAGATATGTTTCCATTTGGAGGGAGATTAAATTAATCTGCCGTTATTGAGTTTCTTAATAGCATTCAGCCTGGGAGGTCTCTTAATTGTACCTCATTATATAAAATGGAGGAAAAAAAGAGTCATCATTAAAATAGTGGACTTGAATATGACTACACTGAGTTTAATCTGCTAATACTATCATTTACATTTACATTTAAGTCATTTAGCAGACGCTCTTAAGCGGTATGTTTTGAGATGACATGAAGGTCACGGAAAATAGGTATTTATCAAAAAGTTAGTTCAAAGGACACTTGTAAATGATAGCCAATTTAAAAGATCACAATCTCTTTGGTGTAATATCTTTACACCTGCCCCTTTCGTTTGCATGTTCGCTCAACCTCTGTGCTACTATTACATGGTGGTTTGACAGCAAACTGGAATTGACTGGATTCTCCCAATGGGACAGACAGAGAAGAACTAGCAAGAACACGAGTGATAAAAGTGATAGAGGGATGGTGCAGCACAGTGGGCCAGAAGGTGTCAATGCTACCTGCATACAGAGTTAAAGCTAATGACATTTCTATGAAGAGGGTTTTTACTACTAACATCTGGCCCACACCCTGCAATCACCTCTCTCCTCTCCACTCTCCTCACCCTCCAGAGTTGAGTTATGGTAGCCATCCAGCCAGCCAACGTCAGGGTCGACTTCTAGGTCAGATAACAGCTGCATGGGGCACAGTGGGTTGGATCTGTGTAAAGGGATCCTGTACCCCAACCATCAAACCTGCAGAACCTGGGTCCAGGCCAAGTATTGTCCAAAGATTCCCAGACACGAATGCTTATTTCTGGACTAAACAAAATAACCTTTAATTCAGACATTACGTAATAATCTGGATTTTGGAAACCGGACATTGGCGCCTGGTGTTGGGTTACGAAAACTCTAGA